>NC_048597.1:1317846-1600346 GCF_003668045.3 Cricetulus griseus | reverse complement strand
AAGGGGGAAGCAGAGAAAAAGGAGGTGGGGGGAGGAATGAATGTTAATTGCTCTCAGGCCAGGGCAGGTATCCGGAATCTCCTGTGTTTATCTCAAGCACTAACCTAAGGAAGTGGGGGAAGGAATAGGTGTTAATTGCTTCTCAGGCCAGGTCCCAGAACCTGAGGGGTGGGATGCTAGACTGGCTGGCAGCTAGCTGGACATGGGGGGTCACCAGGCTTGTGTAAATAAGGACCAAGGCTGGCTTCTGACATCTCTCCCTACTAAGTATAATAAAATGGAGCATCTGGCTTAGGCTATGTGATGGGCACCTGCAGCCAGGACCCTATATTTTACGATATTGTCATTTATATGACAGTGAGGGGTAGGGCCTCTGTCTTAGGCTACGTGAGGTGCATCTGCCCCCAGCACTCAGGTGACTCTTCATAAGGCTAGCAGCTTGGGAGTGCTTTGGAGTGGGCATCTGGGGGTCGGCCTCCTGTCATGGAGGGCCCTACAGCCGTTGGGGTGGGTCGGCATCTGGCCTGCGGCATCACTATAATCCTGTCATGGACGGCTCCAAGACCAAGGAAATCGGGAGGTTCGATGTTCAAGGCCTGAAAAATCCAGTCCTTTAGGACTGTGGGGGTTTTCATTGTCGTCAGGCAGCTCAGAATCTAATGCCTCCAGGCGATGGTAGTGGATCAAAACCTGTTTTTCGAGGATGGCGTCAATCTGAGACTTAATGAATCTGGTTAGTTTTTGAAAAGGTAAAGGTGACAATATAAGTAGTCAATCCAGTATAACAGGCAGGGTAGGAATTACATGCCTGCAATTCCCTGATAAAGTGGAGGGGTGGAAGAATAGCAGACCCAACAGTCCTCTATAAGGGAGTGGTTGGCTTGATGAAGGGCCTGAACAGTAGGGTTAATTAAGGAGAGAATGAGGTCAGCAGAGGAGGGAGGTCCTGAGGGGAAAAATGGTCAAGGGTTCGCTAGTCTGGAGAGGCCCCTAAGGCTAAAGCACATAAGTCAACTATCAGGAGGGAATAGGAGGGGGTGGTCGCAATAGTTGTGGAGGCGTTGGCAGCATCAGTTGGCAGCATCACTGGCTCGGTTGACCATCATCCAGGTGTAGTTGTGGATCTGATAAGGGCTTGCAGCAGCAACAACGGCAATCAAAGGTGGGAAACACACAAGTAGCCAGAAAGACAGCATCTTTTATCTAAAACTAAACATAATTAGAAGACTTCTCAGGGGCTTCCCTGGGTGGATTATATAGTTTTAAAAGGCGTTCAGGCAACCATCTAGCATTATTGGCCTGAGTATCAAAAATACATGCATGTCCTTTTCCCCAAATGAGGACCGGATCTGGTCTGTGCCATTTGTGAGTTAGGGGATCTTTCCATAAGGCTTGAGCATAATTTTGAGCCATTGATGGATGCCAGAGGCGATCCGAGGCTGATTTCCCTGTAGAGAAAATTTAGCACAAACAATGCATGATTGAGTAGGTTCTTATGATTGCCTTTAGTGGGGTATAAAATTCCTCCTCACGAATATAGTTTAAATAGCATGTTTTTAAGTGTTTGGTAAGCCCTTTCAATAATCCCCTGGCCCTGGGGGTTGTAGGGAATACCAGTAATGTGACTGATATTTAAATGAGAACAAAATTGCATGAAGGCTAGACTGGTATATCCAGGGCCATTATCTGTTTTAATAGTCTTGGGTTGGGGTAGGCCCGTTAGGCAGGAAAGAACATGATTTATGACATTTTTGTTGCCTCGCCCACCTGGATCGTGGCGTTAATGAAACCACTGTAAGTGTCAATAGTCACATGTATGTATTTTAATTTCCCAAACTGGGAGGAGTGGGTGACATCCATTTACCAAAGCTGTCCAGGGAGCAGACCTCGGGGGTTAACCCCAAGGTGGGGCTCCGGCAGGAGAGTAAAACAGCCTTTGCAAGAGCAGACTATCTCTCTAGCTTGTTCTCTGGTAATGCCAAACTGAAGGCGTAGGGAATGGGCATTGAGATGATGGGTGGCATGGGCTTGTTGGCCTAAGGATATGGGGTCAGAAAGAGGGGGGCCCGTTTGAGCCAAGGTAATTATTTGGGTAGCTTGATCAATGTCATCATTTGCCCAAGAAAGGGGACCAGGCAACCTGGAATGTGCTCAAATGTGACCAATAAAGAAAGGGGAGGTTCGGGTTAAAATCAGGCACTGGAGAGTTGAAAAGAATGGAGCCGCACCTGTAGATGGTCGGATATAGGGAACGGTCTCAAGACAGGGAACAGAGAGGGCAAGATAAGCACCATCAGTGTAAAGGTTAAAGGGAGAGTTTGGAAGACTTTAATTATAGCCAAAAGTTCTACTATCTCGGCAGAGGAGGCCGAGGTTTGAAAATAAAAGATTTTGCCATCTATAGAATAGGCAGCCCTCCTGGTAGATGACCCATCAGTGAAAACCAGTGTGGCATCATTAAGGGGAGTCCTTTTTTTACTTTTGGAAAGATTACAGGGGTTTTTAAAAAGAATTGGACAAGTCAATTGGCGGGGAAATGATTATCAATAAGGCCTTGGAAAGATATAAGATTAATTGCCCAAGTATCTTCATTTTGGGTGAGCCATTGTACCTGGGAAGGGGTATAAGTGAACACAAGAATGTCGGGGTCTTTGCCAAATAATTTAAGACTATGCTCTCTGCCCATCTTAATGAGTTGAAAAACTAGACAGGGGTAGGTAAGGAGGACTCTGCCTGGTGAAGCAGATAGATGGTCCCAATAGAGGGGATCATTCTGCCAAAAAAGGCCTGTGGGTGAAAATGGTGTGGAGAAAATAAGGAAGCTCAAGGATTGTGCCTGCAGGCTTGGCCCTGATGCTGGCAAGAAGGGGATTGGCTGTGGGGCCTGGGGCTGGCCCCTCAAGCCGTTTCCCTGAGGAGGAGGCAGGGGATTCCCTCGTACATTCGTTTTGGATCTACAGTCCCTGAGCCAATGTTTACCCTTTTTGCATCTGGGACAGACAGTTTTTGGCAGGGGTGAAGGGGCAGGGGTCGAGATGCCCTCTTGGGATCGAGGTGTCGGGCGCCCTCTGAAGGTCGGGGTATCATATTTTGGGAACATTGTTTAGCAAAATGTCCGGTTTGGTGGCATTTAAAGCAAGCTCTGTGGTTACCTGTTGTTTGTAGAGCTGTGCCAATAGCCATAGTGACCCCCTGGGAAATGCTATGCGAGAGTTTATGAGAAAAGGGGTCAACATCATTGCATGCCCGAATCATTTCCTCAAGGGACTTGTTTTTAAAGGTGCCTCTGAGGATATTTCGGCAAACGCTGTTAGCGTTCTGGAAAGCTAGTTGTTTAAGGAGTCTGTTGTCAGTTTCTTCTGTGCCCAAAACCCGTTCTGTGGCCTCTGTAAGCCTCCCTACAAATTATGTATAAGGTTCATTAGCTCCCTGAATGATCTTGGTGAGGGGTGTAAACATGGACCCTCGGCCTGGGAGAGCCCGCCAAGCACCAGTAGCAGCCTAAGAGGTTTGTCCTAAGAGACCTATGGGAAGCTTAATCTGGAGATTCTCAGAGAGAAAATTTCCTTGGCCAGTGAGTTTATTAAGGGTCCATTTTTGGGTGGAGGGCCTTTGTTGATTTTTGGTAGCTAGGGTGAGGGTGATGCTCCTGGGTCAGACCCTTCTTCTGATAGGTCCAGTAGAGAGTCCTTGTACATCTTCAGAAGGGTGAGGGATTGTCACAGAGACAGTCTCTTAGGGGACAGGTGGTGGCTATAGGAGTGCCCCACAGAAAACCAGCCATTGTGACTGGAAGCTTCAGGAGGACAGTGGCCACTATGGGTCAGTCACCACAGAAGATGGTGAGATCTATCAATGTGGCAAGAGGCAGGTTTCCAGAATCACTTAACCCTCAATTGCCTGGAGCTCTCTTCTGCCCAATCCCATTTCAGCCTTTTTCCCTGTGGGGTCTTCCCTGAGCATTGGAATATTAAAGATTTATTTATTTCATGTGTAGGAGTGATTTGCCCATATGTATGTATGTATGTATGTATGTACGTGCGTGTGTGCATGCATGCGTGCATGCGTGTGTGTGCATGTGTGTGCGTGTGTATGCGCTTGTGCATGTGTGTGCGTGCGTGCGTGTGTGTGTGTGTGTGTGTGTGTGTGTGTGTTCTTATGTATGTAGTACCATGAGAGACCAGAAGTGGACATCAGTAACCCAAGAAGTTAAGCTGTGGATGGTTATGAGCCCATGTGGTTGTTAGGAATGGGTCTCGGGTCCGCTGTGAGAGCAGCGAGTGCTCTCAACCACTGTGCCATGTCTTCAGTCCCACAGGGATTTTGACTAGAGTGTATATCCCGATTGACGCCTGATAGAACTTGGGGGATGTTTTCAAATGCTGGATGCTCGGATTCCTAAAGAATACTTGCTGAATCTGAGGTCCATGTGTCACCTATAGAAACCTATGTCTGGTACCCTGGCATCTCAGTGCAGCACACCCCAGAGCACTTGGGTACTTGTACAAGCTCTTGTAGGTTCTTCCAGACTGTTTAGACAAGATTGGGCCTAAGAAACAATGTTTCCAAAGTTTTCCCAGATGATCGGCTTGCGGACAGTGTTTGTGTAGACACAGGCCTGTTTCTAAGGCAGTGTTTTCTCTGAGTAACAGGAGGCTGCCTAAACTGCACCCCGTGTGTCCACCGTGGTGTAGTGAGCTTCTTGCATCATAGGAAGAGCCTGGGATGTTTCTGGTGCCATCATCAGCACCAAGTACAAGGATTGGGGCTCTGCCAACTGTGGCAGTTTTTTTTTTTTCGTCTCTGGTGTTTTAGATGAGTCCTAAGACACACCACTTTCAACATGGACAGAAGAATAAGATTTTAGGCTGCAGAGCCCAGCCCAGGCATTAAATGTCTAGGAAAGTTAGAAGGTAAGAAGATTATTGAAATGGACACATGCCAAGTGTGACTGCTCTTCACTGCTGGTTTCTGTCATGATGGGGTGTGTGATTGATTAGGGCATGGAATAGGCCATTGATTACTAGATAAGAGCTTGCTGGGTGGTAAGAGGGAGCTCAGGTGTGACCTGACACTGTAAACACTTCTTAGGACAGAGCTCACAAGGATTTAAATTTTTTTTTCTTTTGCTACAAATCACAACCAGCTCATGGGACAAATGAACTCTTTCTGTTTTGGTCTAAAACCATAGGCTTTCTGAATGATTTGTACCTAGATGAATATTTAACACAAATGCCATCCTTCCTCCTTCTCTTCTGGGCCTTCACTTTCTGTCAGTCAATTCTTCTGTTTTTTTTTTTTTTTTCTTTTTTTCTTAGCGATTCCATCTCTTCACCATTCAGTTTTCAAGGGCATATAAATGTTTCATAACCCGGCTTGTGCCTTGCCCACTAATCCATTCCTCCTGTTGAGATAAACAGAAATAAACCCGTGATAAATTTAGAAGGCAGCAGTGCATTCGTGCAACCCAGCAGAGCAAACAGAAGCAAACAACTGCAAAAACCTCCAGCAACTCCCAGCAGAAGGCGCCCTCCAGAGAGACCCTGGCATAGACAGGTCCATCCGCCAAGCAGGCCTCCTTTCCTTCCCGGGAGCCTGTAAATGGAGGCCACATGGCGGCTTGAGACTATTCCCACTCAAGATCCACACGTTCCACTGCGGCTGAATAATTCATCCCGCCCACTGCATAATTTAAGACGTTTGTTACGCTTGCTGTGCCCCGCAGTCTGAACCTCTGTCCTCAGGGCTGGCAGGGAAAATGGGTTGCACATAACTTCTTTGCTTTTGAGACAGGGTCTGCCTATGTGGCTCAGGTTAATTTGAACTCATGATCCTCTTGCCTCAGTCTCCCACGTGCTTGGCTTATGGGCACATTTTAGGCTTGTGCTCCCATCTTTGGGTGAAGTCACTGGCCTGGTAGAGGAGCCCTGGTTAGTTTGGAAGGTACAGGAGACACGAGGGCAGTGAATTTCCAGTCAGTTCTTCTGCTTTGCTTTTGCTCTTTTAGAAGGAATGTGTGTTATTTGAAGACATCCACAAATATCTTATGTTTTTTAAAAAAACAAAACAAAACAAAACAAAAACCACCCTACTAGGTAAAGCAAGAACTTCCACAGGAAAATTGGAAAACAAAACAAAACAGGGAATCTTGGCATCTGTAATTAGGATTGGTGAAAGTGGGTCTTGGATTCTTGGAATGAGTTTGCTGTTCGTGCTTGGAAAGCACCCAGAATGTGTGCTGCTGAAGAAATAGGAGGGGAGGGTGTGTCTCTGTACAGTTGTTCATCTCTGCTCCCGTTGCTTCTCAGGTGAGCACTGTCTCAGGCCCAGCCAGTAAGCACACTGACCCTTCTGCCTTTGTTAGCAGGAACACAAAACACGCCAGTCCAGTGCAGCAAGTCATCCTCGGGTTTCCTTTGACACCACCAGTCCTCAGAAGGTCAGGAATGCAACGTTAGTGTAGCAGAGACTTCTCATGACTGTGCTTTGTATGCATCCACCAAGTTGATGCCTCCATCCTGAGACTGGGCCCCAGCTTCGTCAAAGAGGCCGCCTCGGAGTCGCCAGAGCTGATGCTTCAGAGCTGATGCTTCACAGTGACAGGAAGAATCAGTTTTCCTCTCTGCCCAGAAGAACTTGATTGTGAAATGTCTCATGGTTTTGGTGAGTTCCTTAAAGCGACTGAATAAAACCCGAGGGTCTATCATGGAGCTCTCCCACCTGGATTGACACTCTTGCTAATCCAACACAGGGCAGATAGGACTGGATTCTTTCATGACCTTCAGAATGTTTTTGTTGTCCTAGATCATGGTAATATACTATTTATGTGTGTTTTATAGATAGGGGCACCGAACCGAGAGCTTAAACAATTAGAATCAACTGGATCTCTTTAAGTTGACTGGTGGTTCGGAGCTCAGCCAGTTAAAACAAAGCAAAAGCAATGCCAAGGTGCATGTTCTGATGACAGTTGCTGGTTGCTCCCTTCTCCTTTTCTCCATGTTTTTGGGTGAATTAGGCATGGCTTCTGCCTGATAGGGGACAAAGCTCAGGTTCTGCCAGCATCATGAAAGAACTGGAAAGATATGTATCTCTATATATGTATATATGTATGTATATATGTATGAATATATATCCTTAATAAACAAAGAGAAAACAAAGCACCATGTGCTATCTTTTCCTATGGTGGTTGTATTTTTAATTTATCCTTTGAGCACTTCATAGATGCATACAATGTATTTCATCCATTCTGTGATGGAAGCATCTCCTCCAACTTCTCCCACACCCCCACCTCTACTCCCCACCAACTTCATGTCCTCTTCTTTTCCAGTCAGTGTTACCACACATGGATGGGTGTGGGGCTGTCCACTGGAGCATGAACAAGCAACCGGGGCCACACAGCATAAGAAAAAAAATTCCCCTCCCCCAGCAGCTGTCAGCTGCTGACAGCTCTTCTGTTTATGGGTGGGGACTTGTGAGCCCTTCCTCCATCTCAGTCAGGGTTACTATCGCTGAGGTGACCACAGGAACTTGGGGAGGAAAGGGTTTATTTGACTTACACTTCCACATCACTGTTCACCATCAAAGGAAGTCAAGGCAGGGACTCAAATAGGGCAGGAACCTGGAGGCAGGAGCTGATGCAGAAGCCACAAAGGGGAGATGCTTACTGGCTTGCTCCCCATGGCTTGCTCAGGCTTCTTTCTTCTTATGGAACCCAGGACCACCAGCCCAGGGATGGCCCCACTGCAACAGGCTTGGTCCTGTCTCATCATTTACTAATTAAGACAATGTCTACAGCCTGATATTATGGAGCATTTTCTTAATTGAGATTTCCTCCTCTTGGATGACTCTAGCTGGTGTTAAGTTGACATGAAACTATATAGCACACCCTCCATGCTGGGACGGTGACTGGCTTGGTCTTGTGCAGGTAGCCACAGGTGCTGAGTTCTTGGGTGCAGTGTCCTGTCCTGTCTAGAAGGCACTGATTTTTTACCAGTCCTCCTTAGAGTCTCTCTGTCCTCTCTTCCGTGATGGTTCCTGAGCCTTGGTTGCAGGGAGGGGCTGATACAAACGTCCATTTAGGGCTGAGCACTCCACGATGACTTATTTTTTGCACTTTGACCCATTGTGAGCCTCTGATTAATTGCTGCCCACTGCATGAAGAAGTGTCTCTGGTGGGCTGAGAGTTGGGGCTGCCTTATTATTAATTATTTTATGCATGTGTACGTGTGTTTTTGCCTGCATTGATGTATGTGTACAGTGCCCATATATACCAGGAGAGGGCACTGGATCCTCTGAAAGTGGAGTTAAAGATGGCTGTTAGCTGACATGTGGATGCTGGGAACTGAACCTGGGTCCTCTGGAAGAAGAGTCTGTAGGGGAAGCTGTAGCCACGCCTACTTAGGGGCTGGCTACAGGTGTGCCTGACCACGCTTGCGAGGGCGTGGTCAGGGTGATGTAGTGCGACTGCGTTTTCGCTTTCGGTTTCACTTTTGGGCTTGCATACAGACTGTTGCCACGCTGGCTGTCTAGGTTGCTCTGTAAATAAGGCTTTTCCCTATTAAATACCCTTATATTTCTACCTGACTCCGTATTGGTAATTTCCCACTATAAGAGTCAATGCTCTTAACCACTGAGCCATCTCTCTAGCCCTCGTGCTGCCTTTCATAATGCTAAGATTTGGGTGGTACTCCAAAGAATCATAGTATTTAGAAATGAAGCCATTTCCAAGAAGGAGGTCAGGAGACTTCAGTGCACCAGTGGCTTATCTTCTCATGGGTCCTCTCATCCTGTGTAAAACCAACGTGGATGTTAGGATCCAGGATGAAATTCCTGCCCTTTCCAAATCCCTCTTGTACCTGGGTTTGCTCAGTGAACTTCACTTCCTGCACCTGGTACACTCACCCCAGAGACATGACCATTATTATCTCAAGTTCCAAACTGGTTGGTACAGATTTCTCTTGTGGTTAGCAATTAATTTCATGTTTAACTATGCTACTGCTAAGGTAGGATTTGGCTTTTAACAAATGTCAAGACTATTCCTGTGAAGACTGAACAAATGTCTATTCTCCCCAGATAGCTAGCCTGTGACAGACCAAGGTATGGATACCACCCAAGTCCAACTTGGTGAATCATGAGTTTTACTGGAGTTACTTACAGGAGCAGAAATCACTCAAAGATAGCTCCATCACCAAAGCCCACTTTGGCATGGGGGGCAGCTCACAAATATGGAAACGTGGGGTATACTGCACAACTTACAGATAGCTCAACAGGTTGCAAAGTGTCCTTTCCAGGTTTTTCGGTTGGTCTAAGCCTCTTCAGGCAGCCTGGCTTGTCTAGAGTGACTCTTGGTAGTTTTTACTGCTTATATACTCATGGGAAGGGGTCGATTTCAGGGACTCCTTGGAACTATTTTGAGTTGTTTACTTCCTGTCTTAAAGGCTTCCTTGTAGGATGGAATGTTTCACCTTCCCATAAACATTTGTCTTAAGAAATGCAAGGTTCTAATCTTGGAGGAGACTGCTACCCAACCTTAATCGCTACTGCATTCTGTTAATTATTAAATGAAAGAACAAGATGGCATTCCTTGTCACTCAGCACCCCTGCTTGTACAGAGCCACATAGCACTAGTTAAGTTATTTAAACTGAATAGGATACAAGATCTTTCCCCTCAATTACACTAGCCCATTTCAAATGTTCAGTAGTCACTTGTGGCCGGTGGCTACTGTATGTAGTCAGTCAGATGACAAGTTTTCATTGTTGAAGAGAACTCTGTTGGACAGTACTAATCTACAGAGAGCTACTTGGGAACGACCTTGACGTGTCATGGGCTCTTTCACACAAACACAATCTGTGTTTTGTTCCGTGTGAAAGCCTGCAGTCGATGGGTTTCTATTTAGGGATTCTGCAAACCCCAAGGCAGCTCTCAGCTCAACATGGTGTTTTGCTGATGTGGTAAAAGTGTCTTTCACTCTGCAGTGCAGACAGCTGAGGCAGGCTCACGAGGGCTGAGGTGTGAGGAGGTAACCAGCAAATGACATGGACAAGGTTGTTTCTCCAGAACATAGATGGGGGTCTCTGGTGATGAAGCCTCATGAGTTTGCAAATGTAGTTAAACAAGCACCCCTCAAAGCCCATGCCATCAAATCCTGGCTAGAGAAATGCCCTGTTTGACTTCCTGACCGATCTTTCTGGGGCCTTCTCTGGTTGACTTAGAGTAGGACTGGAGTTGCGATGACAGTACCCTGAGGATAGCTAGAAACATTTCCTCTACTCTGTGTGGCTCTGACCTCACAAAACCATTAGGGAGGTGAGAGTTGCCTTGCATGTTCCTCACAATCAAATGGCATCAAAGTAAATGAGGGCCATGGCAGACAAGAGGCACACCACCAAGGTCCTGCCCCTGACATTGAGGTGTTTAGGGTACCTTGGAGACGAACAGTCGATCCTGTTTGAAGATGGAAAATCCCTTCTTCAGTGAGACAGATGGGAGCCGACGAGCTCAGAGAGGGAAGAAGGCAAGGGGAAGATGGTAGGCGAAGACCCAGGAAGATGCAGCAAGCCAAGGGCCTTGCTTGGGAGGGGCTCTCATGACCTCCCATTATGGAACAATAGAAGCAAAATGATGCAAGTAAAAGTCAGCCACTGATGGCTTGAACAGATAGGGGAAATGGGTGTGCAGGTGTGGCTTGGAGCCAGTTTGTTCCCCAAAACTCCTGCAGGGGTTTAACCACTTATAAACCATATGTTAATGGTAGCAAGAAGCTAGAATCTTAATTTCAGCATGGTGGCTAACACTGGGGCTCTTGGAAAATTATCAGATTAGACAAAGTCATTAGGTTGAAGCCTCCATGGTCTTTGTGGTCCCTTCATAAGAAGAGGGAGAGAGCCCAACACACAGAGAGATACCCATGTGATGTGGCTTAGGCAGGGGCTTACTAGAGCCTGAGTATACCACCTGGCTTCCAGCCTCCCAGGATGCTGCCAGCTAAATATGCCTGCTTCATTATCAAGCCTGCTGTGCTGAGTGTTTTGTGACAATAACACATTAGCTATTTTTCTCAGGATACCTGACCAGAAAAAACTTAAGGAAGAAAAGCCATTCATTGGTTTACACAGCTGGGTGTTACATTCTATCATGCTTCACCTTGTGGGGAAGACATGGGCTTAGGGACAGGAGGCAGCTGGGCACACCATATCCCCAGTCAGGAAGCAGAGAATGGGCCTTAACTATAAGGACCTCCAGATCCCACTTCATGACACAAGATCCACTTCTGGCAATAAAAACCCCATTTCTGAGAGATCAACCTTCCCAAACTACATTACCAGCTAGGGACCAAGTACTTCAAACATGTGAGCCTGGGGCCAAGTTCACATCCAAACTATACCAGGTAGTAAAATGTGAGTTAAAATATCACGTACCATCAGACCAGACAATGTAACTTCCATTATCCTCTCTTTCTCTCTCTTTCTCTCTCTCCCTCCCTTCCTCTGCAGCCCTTCTTCCTTCCCTCTCTCGTTCTACTTCTCTTTTTCTCTATTTAAAAAGTCAACTCAGAAGCCGGGCGTTGGTGGCGCACGCCTTTAATCCCAGCACTCGGGAGGCAGAGGCAGGCGGATCTCTGTGAGTTTGAGGCCAGCCTGGTCTCCAGAGTGAGTGCCAGGATAGGCTCCAAAGCTACACAGAGAAACCCTGTCTCGAAAAACCAAAAAAGAAAAAAAAAAGAAAACTCAGCTGGGTAGTGCATGCCTTTAATCCCAGTGCTCAGGAGGCAGAGGCAGGCAGATCTCTGGGTTCAAGGCCAGTCTAGTCTACAGAACAAGTTCCAGGACAGCCAGCTCTATACAGAAAAAAAAAAAACTTGTCTCAAAAAAAGAAAGAAAGAAAGAAAGTGAAAAGAAAGAGAAAAGAAAGAAAAAAGAAGTCAACTCAAGGAATGATGTCTCCCTATTACCACGGTGTCTGCTGTGCCAGCCAGCCACCCTTTCCCACAGAGCCTCAGTTTGCACTATATCATTTCTGGGAGGTGGTCTGATGACAGTGTCACAGACTCCCTCAGCTGCTCTTCTTTCTATTCATGGCTCGCAGTATGGTGCAGGCCTCCATGTCACAAGTGTGGAGCTACTGTTCCAGGAGGGCGGTTGGGGCTCTGGCTTCCCTGTTGCTCTCACAGTTCACCCAGTCCTCTCCTGTCACGACTGCTACCTCAGAGGCTACAAGAAGTAGAGGCTGTGGATACGGTCCTCCCCCTTAGGAAACGACAGCAGTGCAGGGACCTGGCCCTGCAGTAGGTAAGCACTGGGGTGGTGACAGTGGCAGGGAAAGGGAGAGGCCACAGTGCTCAGATCCTAGAAGACCCCAGGTGAGCCCTGGGATCCAGGGGCATGACTTAGCCTTCCCGTTGCCTGCCAGAGGCCTGGAGAGCAGCTCTTCTGAGCCTATAATGGGGAGGCCAGGGTTATCTGGACAGAGCCCCATGCCAGCACTGTTCCCTGTTCCCTGAAGCACAATGCTTACCTCGTGTGACCTCTACTAAGCCAGGCCTTCTAAAGCCTGAGCACCCAGGAAGTTTCGTGATGACACCACTAGGAAAGACAATGCTGGACATGAATGCTACACACATATATGCCATACACACACAACACAGTCATATAAGCACACACACCACACACATATATGTAATTGATACACATGGCCTGTACATGCATGCTGCACATATCACATACACTGCACAGATATGGTTGTATCTACACACACACACACACACACACACACACACACACACACAGGTATGCATATGCAAAGCAGTGCACTTCGCACAGACACATGTACACATCACACATGTGTGCATGCACAGACACACATGCCACACAAACAGACTCACGGTCCCTCACACAGGTGAGTCTGGAAGTAGATTTATCTTCTTTAGCTAGCAGATTAGCTGAGGCAGGAAGAGGCTGGCAAGGCTGGCCCTGCAGATAGCCCTGAGCATTTCCCCCACAGTTGCAGTCTGATGGGGAATGTTCTTCTGTGTATACGTTTCTCTTATTGGTTAATGAATAAAACACTGATTGGCTGATTGGCCAGATAGGGAGTGACATAGCTGGGCAGAAACTTGCCACTAGCTAATCACAGAGGTCTGGAGGTATGTACAGATAGACAGGAAGGGACGTAGCTAGGCAGAATCAGGATATAAGCAGGGACAAACAGGAAATCACTCTCTTCTTTCAGAGACACTTAGCAGCCGCCAAGTGAGACCACAAAGGGGTAAGAGGTCCGGACTCCTCTCAGGTAAGATAAGACCATGTAGAAATACTTAGATCGATAGAAATGGGTTAATAATTAAGACAGAGCTAGCCAATAAGAAGCCCTAGTCATCAGCCAACAGTTTCATAATTAATGTAAGTCTCTATGTGCTTATTTGGGGCTGAAGTGGTTGTGTGACCAGACTGGTGGGGAAGAAACTTTCATCCAACAAACCTCACATTGCAGCACTCATACCTGGACCCTCCACCCCCAGCCTGGGGCTAGCAACCCCCCCCCTTCAGAAGCCGCCCATCTCTGCTGGGTCTTGCAGCTACCATGTCTCTGGAGGGCCAGATAGTGTGTGAGATCCTAGAGTCCGTCAATCTGTGCCTGTTCTTTACTAACCTAACCCCATCCCCTTCTCTGCTCTGTATTCCTAGCATGTCCCATGGTTCTCCCTGAAGGTTTCAAGGTGCCTTTCCTTGATGGGCATCAGTACAGCAGGGATTTGATTGGGGAGTCTTGAAACAGTTTTCTTTCAGACACTCTGGAGTGGGGCCATGGAGAGGCCACAGGGCCCACACCAGGAAGAGCCGTTCTGCTACTTGGAAAAGCCTAACATGGAGGTGTCCTCTGTAAGAGCCACAGGGACAGGGCCCCCACTCACCACTTGGCTCCTTGGAGGCCTCGGCTCACCTGTGGGTTCTTCAGCTCCTAATCAGCTGTCTCTGGGGACTTCTCTGTCAGACATACCTTAGTCTGGTGCTGCTTCCTCGGCTGACTCAGCTCCAGGGAGGAAGTAGAGTGACCTGTGACTGGCTGCCCTAAACAGGGGCCTTATCTCAGTCCTCTGTGCCACACTTGCTCTCAGCAGCTAGGTAGGGGTGGGGCCTGGAGTGATGAAGGGATCTCACGGAGAGAAGTAGACCAGCCAGAGGGAGGAACAACGTAGGATTCCCCAACATGTCAAGGATGGGTTGGGATCCAGGGGTCAGTGGGCAGGGGTTGGCTCTGGCAGATTCATGCTCCTGATGTGGAGAGGTCTGTCTGTCTGTATTTAGGCATGAGCACCAGACAGAGAGCATCGACTCATGAGGAAAACAGCACAGCACAGCTGGTCCTTTCCTCCCTTTCCACCTTTACCCTCCTCTGACATCAGACTGCAGTTTCTTCTGCCTTTCAAAAGACTAGCGACTTCCCAGGAATCCTCCAGGCATTCAGGCCCGACTGGAACTGCTGAGCACCCAGCCTCAGGACTGAGCAGCCCCGGGCTTCTCAGCCTCTCCAGGGTATAGATGGCTATCGAGCTTCCACTGTGTAAATTTATGTAATAAATTCCTTTTTATAGCATGGATTCATCCCATTGGTTATTTTCCTCTCCAGAGCCATGACTAACACAACAGAGTATATAGTATCCTGGGGTATACTTTCAAACATCATTATGAGTTTTGGCTACTGAGGCATAGGTCCCGAAGAGTCAATAAACACAGTATTTAGGAGATTCCCCAGAATTAAAACTGATGATCAAACCCAAAGGAGTCCATTTCTTTGCAGCCATAAAAATTATCACAGTTTCAATTTCATAAAAACACATGCTTATGAGATTTCTTTGTTTCTTCTTTCTTGTGTCCAGATTCGTATGACTTAACTCAGTCCGAATCTTCAGAACTTTGACTCTTACAAACGCCATAAACGGTAACTTTATTACTTTCTTTCCAAACTTTTAATTTCTCTTTCATGCTTCATGAAATGATGGGCCAAGGTCCAAACCCTGATAAGATCTGGAGTTCTTATGTTAATACATTGCATTGTTGTTGTTGAATGTGTACTCTCTCATAGAGAATTTTCTAAAATAAGAACACTAAAATTAAGCCTTAGAAAGAAACTGTCTTCCTCTATCAATCTGTCTGAATGTGTGTCTGCCTATCCATATCTATCTATCTATCTATCTATCTATCTATCTATCTATCTATCTATCATCTTCTATCTATATATGTATCCATCTACCATCTATCAATCTACTATCTATCATCTATGTATCTATATTCTATGTATCTATACATCTATCTACCTAACAACTATCTATCATCTTTCATTTCTTTGCTAACTTAGCCCTCCATGCACTCTATTTTTGTAGATATGGTAACCGAGCCTGCTTATATACCTTTCTGCTAGTAAGGATATTATAGGAAGCAGAATGGTTAGTGATACATTGCAATTCCCTCCTCACATGGCTGCTATGTTGATTTGTGATAGTCAGCTGTGCTGTTTAGTTTTTTAGTCAACTTGACATAAGCTAGTGTCATGGGGAAGAGGGGAGCCTCAATTGAGAAAACGCTTCCATCAAATTGCCTGTAGGCAAGTTTGTGGAGGCATTTTCTTGATTAATGATTGATGTGGGTGGACCAGCCCACTCTGGGTGGTACCACCCCTAGGCAGGTGGTCCTAAGTGGTAAAAGAAAGTAGACTGATCAGCTGTAAGCATTCAGGTTCCTGTCTTCAGTTCTTGCCCTGGCTTTTCTCAGCAATGGAGTCTGACCTGAGAGTTGTAAGCTGAAACAAACCCTGCCCTCCCAAAGTTACCTTTGGCCAGTGTCTTATCATAGAAACAGAATAAACTAGAGTAGAAATTGGTACCAGAGAGCATACTATTATTGTGCCATGCTGTTTTGTAGACAATTCTGGAAGTATTTGGAATTTTGGGCTGGAAAATCCACTACTACTCAAAGCTTAATGGGCTATTTGTTGGAGCTTATAGGGTAATGCTGAGAACATTTCAGACAGCAGAGGCCTGGCTTGGGAAGTGTATGAGAGAAGTTTGAGAGTTTGAACTCTATCAGGGCCATTCGACTTATATTTTAAATTAAGAATTTGGTTTCTGGTCAGCTGGAGTTGGAGAATCAGCTAGGATTAAGAAGAAACCAGAACTGCTAAAATGAAACCTTTGCTTTATGGGAGCAGTCAGTGTTGGTCAGCTGGAGCTGAGGAGAAATTAGTGGCAATTAAATAGAGATCAGCATCACTGAGGTAAAATCTTCTGGAGGGTATTTTCTCAGGGTCAGCACACAGAAACTGTAGACCCAGGAGGCCATGGCTGCATCTTGAGCTGGCATCAGACTTAGTCATATGTAAGAGTCTCCCAGGTGGTCCTGGTTTTGAAGGCGTGAAAGGGTCATAGAGAGCAGCTGAGACTTGGCACTATTAGGCAAGACTAGAGTGTCCCTGCTTTGGTGGCAGTGGGACCTAGGAGACTAGAGCTGATAAATGAGGAGGCTAAAGTTTCATGCAAGAACCAACTTTATTCAGGGCCCCAGGCAATTTACACTCTGAGGGTTAAGACAGTCACAAGAGTAAAGTTCTCATGAGTTCAAGCTGTGTACAATTACAAGGACAAGCTGCACATGGCAAAACCACATTTTCCCACAAAGGATAGCTTAAACATCTGTTGGAGTAACAGCAGCAAGCAATAATGAGTAATCTGAAGTAAACGCACTCCTATCCCTACACCTGGGAGGAGCACGGAACACGAACGCTCCAAGAGCAATTCTGTGTTTTGAAGAAACGGAGGTCCCAAAACTCTTGTCTTCTTGGAGTTTTCTCACAAGCACTGAGAATTCCCCTCACCTAAATCCATTCCTGGACCGTGTTCTGACGCCTGAGGACAGACCAGGTGAGGGAAAGACAGTAAAAATGAAGCCTCAGTTGCAGCGATGACTGAAGAAACTGGAGGTGCCTGGACAGCAGCAGTTGTGGGGTGAACTCATCCTGAGCCTGTGAGGTGAAATCTGGTGGGAATGGCAGAACCAGAGGGGCAGGATCATCAAAAAACCTTCGCACTCACTCAGGGGATCTTGAGTAAGTACCAGGCACCAAATGCTAAGCTATTTGTAACACTGGGTTTCGGTTTTGTTTCAGTTTGTGACTGTGTCCTGACTCTGCCCTACTGAAGTAAGGTGTGGGTAACTTATTTTTAATCTTTTAGTTGAGAGACTTTGGACTTTTAAAGAGATATTAGTTATTGTAAAGAGGCTAAACATTCCAAGTGTTTGAATTTTTAAAGTGCCAAATCTTCAAATTTACTGTTTTATATTGTGATATTAATGTGAGGTCTTGGGTGGAAACAAGAAATAAAAAGTTAGTTTGATAGTGACATATTTCTGTTTCGAGTTGACAAGGGGTCAACAGTGATGTCTGGTTTTGTTTATTTTTGTTAACTTGACACAAGCTAGCATCATCTGGGAAGAAATCTCAGTGAGAAAATGCTTCCACCATGTTGACTGTAGGTGTTTTCTTGATTAAAGACTGATGTGGGAGGGTCCAGCTCACTGTGGTGGTAGTTGTTTTACTGCGGGTGATGAAACAAGAACCCCAAAACTCACAAAACCCACGTGGAGGTTATTGGGGAAAGGAAACCAGGGAGGGGTAGTGTTGGCCAACCAGGAAGAGAGAGGAGGGGAAGGGGCGAACAGGTGGCGGGTGCTTGCTTAAAAGGGACCGCTTGCGCATGCGTGCAGAGTCCTTACGCAGCCATGCCACACGGGACCCTTTGAGCTAGGTATCTACCTGAATGCCAGTTGCCAGGGGTCGGGGTCAGCATAATGCCTGAATCCTTACAGTGCTTGGTGCCACCCCTAGTCAGGTGGTGCAGTATAAAAACTGTATAAAAAAGCAAGCTGAGCGAACCACGGAGAGCAAGCTAGTAAGCAGCCATCCTCCGTGGTCTCTGCTTCAGTTCCTTTTCCAGGTCTCTGTTGACTTCCCTCAATGATGGGGTATGAGTTGAAGCATATGATAAAACACACCCTCTCCCCCACTTGCTTTTGGTCTGTGTTTCATCACAGCAACAGAAAGCAAGCTGAGATATCAGCTTTGTATTGCTATGATAAAATACAGGGGGAAAAAACCAACTTAAATGAGGAAAGATTTATTACTCATGTTTTCAGAGGTTTTTCTCTGTGCCACCTGGCTCGATTGTGTTTAGGTCTATGATGGGCAGGACCTGGTGAAAAGGTAGGGTGGAGAAAATCTCCTTAACCTCCTGCTAAGGAGGGGAAGGGAGGAGAGGGAGCGAGGGAAGGGAAGAAGAGGGAAGGAGATGGGACACAGGCCAGTGATGAGTTAGAATACTCAGGGCCTGCTCCTCTGAATTAGGAGCCATTCTCTAAATTCCCATCAACTTCCCTGGACCCCATACAATCCACCCCTACCAAGATGACCCCACAGATGAGAGAGCCACTATGACCCAATTGTTTCGTAAAGTGCCACCTTTGATGCTCTGGGGGGACCAAACCGTCAACACACGGGGCTTTGGGAACAGTTTAGCTCTAGGCTGAGACTTCAAAGACATCAATATCCAGCCACCATCCTCTGGCCCCTTTACCATGTGCAGAACTCCCACGGGCTTTCTGTAATGTTGACTTTCATGGACCCTCCCCCTTTTGTTTGATGCTGGGTGGCTAAAGGTCTTCTCAAGGTCATCTTTAAAGCAGGCCATGTGTGCCCCTGGAGTGCTGCGTGCTTACTGGTGCACGGAATGGTGGACTAAGCACACAGTGATGCAGTGAAATTGCATGTTTTAATTTAACATTTTATTTGTGATTTGAATTCTAATCATATTCCTAGTTGTTTTGTTAATATTTGTTTTTCTCCAACTTCCAAGCATTCTTGAGGCTCTGGGATGGGGATCCTTAGCTGGGTGGGCAGCACAGTATCAAGAGGAGAGGTGAGCATGGCCTAACTGAGTGCTTCTCCTGTGAGACAAAGATCAGAGCATCCAGAAACTGACATTTTCTTGGATTATGGATGCAACTCTAACCCCACTGGCTCTTGGCAGCACCTCACATACATCCATAGAAATTAGGGGTGTGAAGAGACCCATGCCTAAACCCACTCAACCCTGGCCCCCATGTAGAGTTTTAGGGTATATTTCCTTATATAAAACATCAAATTCAGCTTTGGAGTCTCATTTCCCATCTTCAAATGCTGTTTCCTCCCTGAGGGCTCCTTTATGACCTCAGCTAGAGACAGATTTCCCTCCACAAATGCTTACACAGTAAGAAAACAGAGCAAAGGGAAGGGAAAGATGGAGTCGGGTGGACAATGACGACAGAACTAGATGACCTGTTGGGAGCCAAACAGCTTGGCATGAACCTTTAGGCCAAACTTGGCAAGCCACACAGTTATAGAACTGTCTTTTGATTATAAATGGCTTCTAGAAGCATGAGCACCCAGAAGGAACAACATGACCCAGACGTCAATCCTTTGTTCCAACCACAGGCCCACTCACCTAAGCAAACCTCCCGCATCCCACCACTCACCTAGGTAACCCTCCCTCTCCCCACCACCCATGAACTTTTCACCCTGCCAACATCCTCTCTCTATAGTTTTCTAACATCCTGCTTAGACTAACACCTGGTCTTGGCCTCTTCTCCCCCTCCTCTTTGCTCCACACTACTGACTATATAAACTAGCCTGGAAAAAATAAAATTTGCCACTTGATCAGAATCCTGTCTTGTGGTCATTCTCTTGTGTCTCTTGTCCCCATTCCCCTCCCTGGACTTCTTGCTCTAGGTTGCTGTCCTGTGGGTCTGGACAACTACAACAACCATTATCGGGCTGTTAAAACTGAAGCAGGTGAAACTTAAGGGATGCAAAATTGTTGGGGCACAGAATAGTTACGTGGCCTTAGAGCACCCCACCCTCACATTGCTGATTAGTTACTATATGAAGCTTCCTGTGTCAGTGGGGAGGTCGGGGTGACAGTCAGTGCCTCCAATGGTCCACATGACAGTCACTGGAGATTATGACAACATGAGTACCCACTCTGATGCTCAGGGATGGGCTCAGCGTCAACTACTCAAGACCCTGTGTATCATCCCAGGCTCAAATCAAGGACACACGGTGCTTTATCCGAGTTTAACAATAAGGCCTCCATCAGGAACCATGCGCTGCAGAGCGTTCAACAAAACAACCCAGAGAACTATCAAAAAATCTGTTACAACACACAAAGAAAGCAAACGACTACAAAAACAACGGAGATGTAGCCAAGAGATTAGTCTAAGTGGAAGATTAAAGACCTGTAAGGATCCAGCATCCTGCATGAGGACTTGGTGCCATCTTGGATAAGTGTCATTTGAACACAAGACTTACATACTCAACAAGATCATTTACTGGTCCATGTTAACTTTCTGGGGTGAAATAAAATAAAAATGTTGAAAAGTATCAGTTTTCTTAGAAGGTCAATTCTGGGATAGGGTGTTATTTGCAATAATTTCAACCAACTTCCAAATGATTTAGCCAACAAGGGGGAGGGAGGGAATCGGGAGGGGAGACAGCCAGCAATCAAATATGGGAACACGTTAACAATCCAGGGACCACAGACGATTGTTGCCTTAGCCTTCTGTAGGTCTGGTGTCCTTCAGATTTCTGCAGTAAAGACAATCTACACAGCAGCACACCTGTGTACAGACCCTGTTCTGAGACTCCAGCCTGTGTCCTCTGCCCTGTAAACTTCAAGCCCAGGCTGGTCTTTGGTTCTCCAGCCTCAGAACCTGCTGGTGGCTGGTGCCTCTGTTGTGGGAGGAAACTTATACCAGAGCCCTTCAAATGGGAGGAGAAAACCTATTATTTTTTCCTGTAATTCTTGCCCCAAGTATTACCTGTTCCTGGGGCCTGTGACCTCACAGCATCTCACCCATCAGCTATAGCTGTCTTTGAGCTATGTTTAATCTGAGGGGCTTAAAGCGTTTTGATTGTATTCTGCTTTCCACTTGCAGTGGCTGAATAATTCAAGCAGGCATCATCAGGAAGGAAGGAAGGCAAAGGGCTGGTCTGGAAACGAGTCTGAGAATATCTCAGAAGGAGATCTATCTTTTTAAGTGTGTTTACACAGCCCGGTTTTAATTTGCACATTGGTAGGGTTCCTCTTGTTCCCATGGTGTACCAGGCACTGTGCTGGGGTGTTCCTTGGAACCGTGTGAACTGGAAAATAGTCAAATATCTACCCATAAAAGCAGGGAATAGCCAGAATTCATAAACAAGGCAACAGGGGCCAGGAAAAACCAAAGCAGGCCACCAAGAAGTTCTGCCACCGTGACAATCTAGCTACACCTCTTCTCCTTCGAAGCTTCTTTGCTCTTTATTGACTTTTCCTTTTTATTCTTTGTTTTTGCTTGACAAACAGCATTTGCACAGATACCCACTGTGCAATGCCCGATTTGATTCATGTGTACATACTGATCCTCCCAGGGAAATTTCCATATTCATTTCTTCAAAATTTTATCCATGCTGTGAATACTTGGAAAATCCCGTCTTCTTGTTTGAGATTTATAATTCATTATTATAATATCAATCTCCACCTCCCCACCCCACCCCACTCCTTCACCTCTAATGTCTTATACATGTTAGGCCAGTACTCTACCACTGAGCTGGCCCTTGCTTCCCTGAAATGTTGAATGTGAGCAAACACACCTGTAGAGGTGAAGACGGAGAGCCACTGCCAGCTGAGCTTAGGAAGTTGAACTGAGGAAGAGGAAGACGGGTGAAATGCAGGAGGGGTTCTTGCTCAGAGGCCAAGCTTATAGATACGCTTTTTATCTTCACTCCCTCTCTAAACTTCAAGAAATAATTATTGAAGCCTTTAAGAAAACTCATTAATTCCCTCATCTGCATAGAGATTGGAATTTGTTAACTGATCATTAATGCGTTTCCCCCTTTTAATTAAATTTCATTGCCAGAGGAGAGTAGGGGTGCTCTGGGAGAGAGGCATAAAAGACAGAAAGGTGAGTTAGTGTCCCCGTGACAGTGGTGTTTGGGATGGGGACTTGGGTAGTTAGTGAGTGGGCTTGAAGCCCTAAGCATCCTGCAGTGTGTGAGGCAGCCTTACAGAGGAACAATCGTCTCTTCCCAGTGCTCATCGCTGTCCATCTAGCAAACATCCATACACACCTAGACTTCCTTAGATACTAGACATGAAATGTGAGCAGGCTTCACTGAGCTCCCCCAAGGCCTGTGAAGTGATTTTCATGAACTTCTAGGTGATCAGGGCTGGCTGCTGGGTCTGTAATCCTCCTGAGTGCCTTTGTGGCGCAGGTAAAGTCCCCTGACTACAGCACACTAGCCTAATTTCTGGGTAACCTTATCAGATGCTTATATCACCCAGGAGCTTCCTTACTTACCCAGCATCAAGCCTAAGTGTTACAGGGATGTAGGCATTCATGAATTCTCCTGGATTCCTGGGATGCTCAGGCCCAGCCCAGACAGCCTAGTGGTCCCCTGCTATTCTCTGCTTGGCTCCCATCTGGCAGACCTGCCTCCCTGCAGCCACCGGTCATTTCCCTCTTCACTTTGGCTTAAGTCAGGTGGTGAATGCTCAATGGGTTTGAAATCGGAGCAAACCTAGGTGAGGTGACCCTGTGTGCCCTGGTCTCGCTCACAGGCAACAGAATGTGGACCCAGAGCCAGGCTTCAGCACCTCTTTTAGAAAATGAAATTAAACATCTTGACATTTCACACAAATGTGAGGCTGCCCCTCTTAATTTGATTCCACTGTGTGTGTGTGTGTGTGTGTGTGTGTGTGAGAGAGAGAGAGAGAGAGAGAGAGAGAGAGAGAGAGAGAGAGTTTGAAGCAGAAAAATGTAGCTTTTTTTGTTCAAGGTCAATTTTTGATAATTAAAAAATGGAAGTTATCAGTGAAGCCAAAAGCTGTTATTAATTAAAAATTTTCTTCCCTCCCTCCCTTCCTCCCTCCCTCCTTTCTACACACCAAATCCACATTTTATCCTTTTTTTTCCATTAATTTTTTAAAAAATTGAGACGGAGTCCCACTAAATTGCTCAGGCTGGCTTTGAGCTTACTTTGTGGCCCGGTCTGCTACTGAATTTATGATCTTGCCTCCTGAGAAGTGGTGGTTATAAGCTCGAACCACCAGGCTCTTATAGCTTAATTTATAATCAATCTTCTTTCGCTCCTACTTTGAAACTGGTCTTATTGTGTTCCTGGAAACATCACCAGGATCTATTTTTTATTTGAGCGGCTGAGTTTAATATGCTGGAATCACACCATCACAATAATGTTTTAAAGTAAGAACTTGCCTGCTGTTGTACCCATATATCCCTCATTGTGAATGCTTTTACCCTTGTCGTCTTCATGGGTGATGAGGATAGCTGCTTTCCTTCCTTGCCAAGTTGAATTATTTCAGATGAATTATCGGCAATGTTTTATCTCCATCAAGGATAAAATTGCTTCAGCCTAGACTATCAGAATTAGGCTGGAAAGGAAGTCCCAGTCCTCAGAGTTGAAAGGAACCATGACAGTAGCAGACATCCAGCTGCCGTCCTTTTGTTTTTGTGTTAGATATCATCATTATGATTTAACTTATTAGGAAGAAAATGCACTATGTCTGTTACACAATGAAGATCAGATTCTCCACTCATCAGATACTTAGGGAAATTACTTGAGATGAAAGCGAATTTCCCAGAACTCTCTTGCCAAAGTAGACTTCCAAGCTGACTCATGAACATTCTAGAAAACTCCAAACTCTTTGGAGGTTTGACCTGCTCTTGGGGACTCCCCACCTTACTTACATTGACTGTGGTCTAAATTATTCACGGCCAACACTCTTCTGTGCAGGCTTTTGTTGCTTTTTAATTTTATAAACTTGACACAAGCTAGAGTCATCTGGGAAGAGGGAACCTCAATCGAGAAAATGCCTCCATCAGACTGGCCTGTAAGCAATGCTTTTGGGTATATTTTCTGGATTCATGCTTGATGTGGGAGGTGCCAAACCACTGTGGGTGATGGCACCATGGTCGGTTGGTCCTGGGAGGTATAAGAAAGGCAGCTGAGTGTGAGATGGAGAGCAAGCCAGCAAGCAGCATTCCTCCATAGTCCAGTTTCTGCCTCTGGGTTTCAGTTTGATTTTCTTTCATGATGGACTATAAGCTGTTAGATGAAAATAAATCCTTTCTGCCCAGGTTGCTTTAGGCGATGTTGCTTATCACAGCAATAGAAAGCAAACGGGAATAAATTCATTCACTCATTTTTTCCTTGTTCTTCGGCAGAGAAGGGGCCTATTCAGTAACACTGTAGTGTAAAGTTCATTGGCTATGTGTGTGAGTCGGCCTGCTGTGTGTGTGTGTGTGTGTGTGTGAGAGAGAGAGAGAGAGAGAGAGAGAGAGAGAGAGAGAGAGAGACAGAGAGAGAGACAGAGAGAGACAGAGAGAGAGACAGAGAGACAGAGAGAGACAGAGAGAGACAGAGAGAGAGACAGAGAGAGAGACAGAGAGAGACAGAGAGAGACACAGAGAGACAGAGAGACACAGAGAGACAGAGAGACACAGAGAGACAGGGAGACAGGGAGACAGAGAGACAGGGAGGTACAGAGGGCTATGCAGGAGGTGGGATGGTGGTGGTGCTGCCAGACACTCCAGTAAATTCTCCTCTTTGCAGACACCCTCTCAAGCATTAGGGCTTTTGGGTATTGTTGCTGTTTCTCCAGCATTTTCACCTTTGAGTTGTATGCCTTGGGCAGAGTGGTGGGGAGAATAATGTCTTCCTCAAATCTCTGATCCCTGGAACTCATGAGTATGCCATGTGGCATGTCGAGAAGGGAATTTAAAATTGTAATTTAAATAAAAGATTTGGGGGGTGGGTGGAGGCCCCTAGCTTATCCAGGTCTCGTGCCACTCTAGTGTTCTTTAGTGATACAAGAGGGTGAGATTAGGGGATGAAGCAGCAGAAGCAGAGGTCAGTGGGCGCACGACAGAGGCCAAAGAATGAGGATGGCCTCAGGGATCTGGAAACCCCTGCAGAAGGAGTACAGTCCCATGAGCCACTTGAGACTAGGGGTGCCAGGGACTCTAAGGAGACACCATGGAGCAGAGCGAAGTTGTGTTGATCTGTAATAGCACAAAGGGAAACTGACAGTTTGCTAAATTAAAAGGGGTTTTACATTTAAAATGGAGCTACTTATGCATAGATCATGCAGGGATGAATGTCGTCATGAGTGTGTTTTTAAAGCGAATGCAAGGTATCAGCTGAAGCCTGCTTGGACTCCTGGTCTCTGTGGTACCGGGGACAACTGGTTGATAACTTTTGGTTGGTTTCCATGCTGAAATCCCCACTTGGGTTTCCAGAGACTGACATCCTGAAGTCAAGCATGCCAGGACAAGGGCTGCTCTGGTGCTGCTAAGTGTTCCACAAATGCCCGTGTTATGAGCTGGTCTCCAGTCTGATGCCACTGGGAGATGGTGGCGGCTTTCAAAGGCAGGAAGGGTCTAGTTGGAGGTTTTCTGGCCACTGGGAGCAGCCTTTGAAAGGGATATTGTGACCCCTGCCCTGCCCCTGGGTGGTCAGGAAATGAGCTGTGATTATTCTTAGCACACTGATGTGTGATGAAAAGAAACACCCCATTCCCAGAAAAACAAAGCCAAGAGCCTGCAGAACAGCACAGGAGGGGGGGGGGCAGAGAGAGGGAAAGAGGGAGAGGGAAAAAGGGAGGGAGGGAAGGAGAGAGGGAGGGAGGGAGAGAACCCTGTTCCCTTTCCTGGAGAAGAGTCCAACAAGGAAAAATAAATATGTATCCACAGGGAACTTGTTCCAATGTCTGTTAAGAAAAGCCTGTTCTGGGGCTGGAGAGATGGCTCAGTGGTTAAGAGCACGGGCTGTTCTTCCAGAGGACCTGGGTTCAGTTCCCAGCACCCACATGGCAGCTCACAATTGTTTGTAACTCCAGTTTCAGGGGATTGGACACCTTCACATAAATGTGCGTGAAGTAAAAGTAAATAAATTATTAAAAAATTCATGTTCCAGGTAGAGGGAGTAGTGAACTTGCCTGTATTTTAACAGGTGAATTTGGGTCTAGAGAATTTTCAAGTCAAAATAGGCTGTGGAATAGAACGTTATCGCTGAGAATACCTGTGGCTGCAATTCCATTCTTAGGAGAGAAAGGAAGGCTTTGGTTTTGGCTCATTTCTGCACAGGATGAAAACAGCCTATGGGTTCCAAATATGCAGCGGCATTTACACAGTTTTAAACTGCATCCTTCAGGCCGTGTGTGAGCCGGGGCTCCTCACAGATGGGACGCGATATGCTATTGCTCTGGTGGGACCTTGTCCCCACTTCTTGGCTGCTTAATTAGGAAACTGAATTTTTCTAAAGAGTCTCAGTTCACTGAATCTAACTGACTGTGGTCTTTTCTAATTTTATCATATTGGTGATAATGTTTGTTAGCATGATTCAGTAGCCAGAACTGCTTAAAGTATTCGCAGTAGATGGAACAAAGCCATCACTCTTTATGCTAATACCTTTTCATTCTTGAAGTAGTGACAAGGATATGGATTCTTTTTTGGGGGGCATCATTCTTAGACATTATGTTTGGGAAGATTTTAGTGTAGTTTCCCACTGTATCATTGGCATATGGAGCAGGGCTAGGGAGTGATAATTGTCAACTGTTCTCTGGTGTCCCATTGCTCAAGGAAGTATCGTCAGACATGTTACAGCAGATACTTCAGAGTTTAGTCTCCATCCACCCCCTTCTTGTTCCTCTACTCCTGTGCTCCCAAGACCTGTGGACAGCGACACTCAGACATCATAACTCTTCCCCTAAATCTTGGCTTTGTCCATTTGCTTGATGTAACCACTAATTCTCTACCACGGCTGTGAGAAAACAGTGGCTTTTACACCATAAATCAAGAAAATAAAACAGAATTAAACATTTTTATTTGGGATCATAGAAATCACGCTCCAGGAGGGAGATTGTGGTGTGGTGATGTCTTGCTTGTACAAATAAAGCCTGTCTGAAGGTCAGAGAATGGAGCTTGCCACTAACCAACCACAGAGGTCTGGAGGTCTCTACAGACAGACAGGAAGTGAGGTAGCTGGGCAGAAACAGGATGGACTGGGTTCCTTCTTAAACTCTTCTTCCCTTAAGTTGCTTTTCGTCATAGCAACAGGAATACTCCCTGGATGCTAATGAATCCACACATGCTGTAACCTCTGCTGCTTTGCAGTCAGGCAGGCACACAGAGCTTCAAAAACACTCCCGGAGCAGTTTAAAACTGTGTAAATGCCGCTGCATATTTGGAACAGAGCTTCAAAAACACTCCTTCTAAGTTCAAGAGTGGCACCAAAAGCTGCCAACCCGCTGAGATGGTATGTAATGCTTATTTGTTAGTTGAGGTATGTTACTTTCTAGAGCCATGCTCCCTTCCCCACTCTCAGGGCTCAGGCCATGGGACAACTGTGGAAGTTCTGCCCCACAGGTGTATGTTTTTGGTGAGCCCACGGTGTTAGCCTCATGCCAGGACGCCATCTGTACTTGGCCCTGTGTCCTTTCACCCAAGCAGGGAGGATAATGCTTAGACAGAAGTTTCTGTCCTGCCCTGTCCCTCAGCTTTTTAGTCCCAAAAGAGCACACAGAGGCTTATATTAATTATAAACTATTTGGCCTATTCAGGCTTCTTATTGGTTAGTGCTGTCAATTCTGAACCCATTTCTATTAATCTGTGTATCTCCAAATAGTGTTGGCTTACCAGAGAATGCTCAGGTGTCCTATCTTCCTGTGACCAGTGAGGTGTCCACGTGGCCTCTACACTGTACCTATGGGCACCAAAGGGTCCGTTTGGCCTGCTACTGGGTTGATGACTCAGATTTGAATCTGCTTTCTCCCTCTGCTCTTGGTACCCCATGTTGGTGTTGGTCAATTTGCCTGGAAGGTGAGACAAAGTGAAGACCAGATGGCGGAACAATATCACGAGGACCTTGATCCATAGCCCCAGGGGAATGAGAGGAGGGTAGGATGGAACAAATGGGGCCGACTCTGGAACAGTTGTATTTCCTGTGGAGTTTTTGGAGCTGAGGTGAATAATAGGGTTGTCTTGACCTAGGACAAGGGAGCCAGGCTTCCAGGGGGAGAGATACCCCCTCTACCTGGCACAGAGGCTTGCAGGTGGCAACCTGTTGCTGAGACCAGTCTTTAGGGACACTGAGCTGAGCATGAAGTCCATTGCTGGTGTTGTCAACAGTTGAGAGAACATGTCCTTAGTATGTGAGGTGGGGATTAGAGTCTATGACAGAAACCATCTTTGGCTGTGGCCCAGGTGGCATTGTCAGCTTGGGAAGTTGCAATAGACTACAACAGATAGGAGGAGTTTACTGACAGCTGCAAGTTCAAGGTCAATGAGTCAGCCGGTCCAGTTCCTTTTGAGCCCCCCCTCCTTGGCTTGCAGACAGCATCTTCTCATGATGGCCTCATCACTCTGCGCATGTGTGTGCCCCAGTCTCCTCTAATGACCAACCAGTCATACTGGATTGGGACCTATTTTATGTGCTTGTTTGATCTTTCTCATCTCTTTAGAACCCTAGTTGTAAAAGGCTGGGGGCTAGGTCTTTGATATATCACATTCAGAGGAAGGTATATGAGCTTGGGAGGAGCTCACCCAAGCCCCAGGTGAGCAGGTTGGGCGCACTGTGTTACCCCAAGCCCCAGGTGAGCAGGCTGGGTGCACTGTGAAAAGTGAACAGGAAGACTCTACCTACTCCACAATGGCAAATAATTAAGAACACAACAAAGTCCAGTTCTGTGAGCTACCATGGATACCTGGGGTTGAGGCTCCTGTCAGCAGGCCCTCAGTGCAACCTTTGGCAGTTGCCACTGGCCTTTGCGTCACAGAGAAGACTGTAGGGCTGACAAGCTGGCTCTGTGTCACAGACAGACCTGGTCCCCAGGACAGGCTTACTCCGTTAATTGGGCTGAAAGAGACTGCAGGTTATGAAATGACCTTTTCCTCTGTAAACAGGGAATAACTCAAAGCTTATGAAGACAGCGGCTCCAGGTTAAGTCTGCCGCACTGGAGCTCAGAAGGGGAGCCATGTTCCTCCCCCCTCAGCTGTCTCACCAGTCCCTTCTCTCCTGATCCTGGTAGATTGGGAAAGAAATGATAACCCCGCCCAGCATCAAGGTGGGATGGAAGGCTGAGGGCATAAAACACACATGACTTTTAGATAAGAGAGAGCCATAGAGGAGAAAAAGGAAGAGGAGGAGGAAGAGACAGACGGGGTGGGGAAGGGAGGGATGGAGGCAGTGGACAGAAGAGGTGAAGAAGACAGAGGAAGGACAGCACAGCAAACTCTTAATAACATCAGTGAACAATAAGGCAGGCACACCATTTGTACAGAACAGCTACACGAGTGTGGCCAATAGTGTGTAGAGAGGAAGGTCAGGGCAGGAGGACTGCTGAGCCACATCGCCTGCCCAGCCCCCACAAGGCCATGGCCTCCTATTTTTGATGATCCATTTGTCCCATAAAGGCAGCAGAGCCCAGTGATCTAGGGTTGGAAGAAGTTCAACTTGCTAGAATTAAAAAAAAGAAAGAAGTTCTAGGAAGCAGCCTTGAAACCGTCAGCATGGGGATTTTTGAAAGACCCTTTATCACTTGCAGAAGAGAAAATCGTGACACGTCCTTGGGAAGCCCATCTGGAGTTTTCTTTCTTGCATTAGACTTCACATTTGTGGCTGCTGGAACATTTGTGTGTTCTGAAGTAGTTTTGGGTGCCCCTTCCTTGCCAGGTGGGTGGGACTGGCCCCTCCTCTCTCACAGGGTGTAAAGACCAGATAGGCAGTGCCACCCATTGGTATGCCATGACCACAGCCACATGCTTCTAGGAGAACTCCACAGAGTCATCAGAACCAGAGTCCCCTGGCTTGGAGCCCAGTGACATCAGCTGGTTGGTATTGTTCAAAGTGGCAGAAAGATGAGAAACCAGGGAGGAGCCATGGACCCCTGTTAGGGGCAAGGATGCTGGGTCCAGGGACTGCAGAGGTGCACAGGGCTGGCCTGGAAGCTGACTGGAGAGCAGCTGAGGCAGGAAAAGAAGGGGCACCATGGGAACTGGGAGCCATAGTCAAGCCCTCTGAGGGATGGACTACGTTTCTTGTCAGTGCCAAAGCTTTCTGTGCAGGGATTGAGTGTGCTGTGTGGGCACACAGTGGTGCCTGGGCCATAAAACACGAAGATGCCAGGAGCAAAATCAGGAGACGCAAGAGGAAGGCTGAGGGTGGTTGTTTCCTCCCTCCCTCCCTCCCTCCCTCCCTCCCTTCCTTCCTTTTCCTTCCCTCCCTCTCTTCCTCCCTCCTTTCTTTCTTCTTCCTTCCCTCTCTCCCTCCTTTCCATCCATCCTTCCTTTCTTGCTCTCTGGGGATTGTACCTGAACATGCCGGGCTAGGTGTCTCCTGCTGAACAATACCCTGACTCCCTTTCCCCATTTTATTTTGGGACAGAGGCTCACTAAGTTGTCCAGGTTGGTTTTGAAACTGACATCCTCCTGCCTCAGCCTCCCAAATAGTTGGGATTCCTACAGGCCTTCAGGTAGCTGGGATCACACAAGGCCTGGCTTAAAAAAAAATCCTTCTCCTCCATGTCTAAAGATGATGCATTTGACACAAAAGTTTGGTTAAAAGCCCCCAATGAAAAATAGAATGTGCTCTGCCACCTAGGCAAGAGCATGTTTCTACAGTCACACACACACACAGACACATACACACAGACACACACACACACACACACACACAGAGAGAGAGAGACAGAGAGAGAGACAAAGAGACAGAGAGAGAGACAGAGACGAGAGAGAGAGAGAGAGAGAGAGAGATTATGTCAGCAGAAGCAAAGTCTTAATATTTCTGTTGCCCATGGAGGAATTGGACACTGAGGATCAGACAGACTTTGTCGCACCCTGGATTCAGGATCTGGGTTCCTGGTCTATGTGGCATTTACTATATGATGTAGAGTTGTGTGATCTGTGGGAAGCTGCTAGTTGAATATTCGTGGACTCCCCCTCTGCAGAGTCAGATGCAGCTGTCTGAAGAAGCATTGTGCCTAAGGGGAGGCTTTTTTTCCTTGTTGTTATTTTCTAAGCATTTCTGTACAACTGTCACAGTGTACAAGTGTCTCTGGTGTGACAGAAAGGACACAGGGTCCTCTGCCAAGACTGCACCATTTTAGACAAGGAATTTGAGCACCTGTAGATTTTGACATCCATGGGGGATCCTGGAATGGCTCCTCTCAAATAGTGAAGGACATCAGGATATAAAAGCAGACAACCAAGATGACCCTAAAAGTGGGAGAAGGGGCTAGGCAGGAGTGAGAGAAGAAAGTCTGGAGGGCTTGGATGGAGTGAATGCTATGTGTATGTGCATATATGTGTACATGTATGTGTGTTCATGTGTATACACATGTATATGTGTGTAAGCATTTGTATGTGTTTGCATACATGTGCGTGCATATGTATGCCTGCAGGCGTGTGTATATGTATGCATGTGTACATGTGTGTTTGTCTGTCCCCTATCACTGTTTCAAGTGGTTCTCAACTGACTGCTTATCAGAAACCCTCAGGAAGGCTGGAGAGCAGCCCCAGGGTCAGAGATTCTGAGATGTTGGCTGTGGAGTTCTTTTAATTCTCAGGCTGATGGCTGGTTCTCCAGGGACCCTACAGCCCTGAGGATTCACTGGCCACCTTAAGAGATGATGGCTGTGTGCTTGGTGCCCATGGACAGGTGTCCCTTGCCATCAGCATTTGGAGATATGGTAGGACTGTGCGCTTGGTCCTACTTACTCACAGGTATGTGTCTCCACTTCCACAAGTGAGTGTGACAGTGCCTTTGTGGGCATGCCTGATTTTGCTTGTGTGTCTGTTTGTATGTACGTGTCTCAAAGACAACAGGTGCAACTCTGCACTTACACAATCAGGCTTACACCACAGACACTGAGGGTGGATGTTAGGGATCAAGAAAGACATTTCTGTGGTTCCCTCCTTGGTTTGTAGATGGCGACTTCTCTCTGTGCACTCCCAAGGTTGTTCTCTCTGTTGTGCTTCTGTCCTGATCTCATGAGGACACCAGGAATTTTGAGTCAGGCCATCCTTACAGCCCATCTAATTAATGTTGGTTAGTTCCATGAAGACTCTGTGCCCAGATGTCCACGGTTCAAGTTGCTGGGGATTAGTAAATTGGGAAGTGGTGACCAACTCAGGCCATGATAGCTCCCAACTCCTCTTCCATATTAATTCCCAACAATTGTGCATTCCACTCACTAATGCCACAGCCAAGCCTGGTGTGTCCAATCTAAGCCCATTAGCTTCAATGCTAGCATCTGTTTCTTCTTCCCCAAGCCTGGGATGTTGCAAGCATACATACTGTGTGTGTGTGTGTGTGTGTGTGTGTGTGTGTGTGTGTGTGTGTGTGTGTGTATGTGTGTGTGTGTTTTAGTAGGGAATTCAGGTCTGCTGTAGCCTTTGGTGAACAAGTAAGGACTGGTGCTTGGTGACTTTTCTGTTTTTCCTCTCTGAAGGAGTCCAGGCTGTCAAAACCTACATGGAACTCTGAAGTTTGCCACCGAAGGGTTGTGTCCCCATAATATGGCACCCCGGGGTTGTTATTTCCAAGTAAGGCATCTCCTGAGAAGGGAGGGAATGGTTGCATTTCAGAAGGTACTTGGTTCTCCTCTGAGGATGAGTGAGATTCCTTTTATCTGGGCTGTTTGCAGAGCAGACAGCACTATGGTCCTGGATCTACTTCCTAAGGATATCATGATATTGAGCCTTCATAAGGGTGAGTTGGGAGTGCAGAGGGGGAGAGGATGCTCTCTCTACTAGTTTATATGGTTAGGACACATAACTAATTTGTATATAATATACACAATAATGTATGTACATATGTACTGTATATATCATACTGCCCACATCTTTCACTCTGTGAAATGTATACCCTGGTGAACATCCAGTGCTTCCATTTGCCCATGACAACGGCTCTGAGTTAGGTTGGGCACCCACAGACTGTAGGCAAGGCTCTGGCCTTCTGCCTTCTGTTCCGATTCACATCCACACACATGGATTAGAGTTCTTAGCACAGGGCCTGGCTTTGTTCCTTTCCGTTTGGAGACACTTGGAAGGTGGCTGTGCTGCTGGCATTGGGCACATGAGACTGACAACCTGGGGATGACACAGCTTGAGCTGAGAAGAGGAGAGGAGATTAGTACAGAGGGGTGTCAGCCACCTCCTGGGTTCAGAGAGGCACTGGGACAGGTATTGGGGACACCAGGGAAGGTTTTGGGGAGCACTTGACCTGATCTTTCTGGTCATGTTGGTGCTCAGTGGGATCAGCTAGGGCACAGGCTGCAAATGCCTCTCATCTGGCAGATGCCACATCTCCATCGTGGATATCAAGGCTCCCAAGGTCAGGACTGAAGAGAAAAAAAGAGCTTCTAACTCACAAGGCTAGAGGGGACCAGGGTGAGGATCCCAGATTGGGAAGCCCTTTCATGGGGTTCCATTTGCTAGGTGGGCTATGAAAACCCTAAATGAAAAAAGCTGCCTCCCCTCCCTGTCGCTGCCAAGTGGGACTCAGGGTTGTTAGATTCCAAAGGTCATAACATACAACTGTTCATGTCCTTCCACTGTAGGGTCCAAGCAGGCAGACAGATAGGGGTGAGGGACAGGGGACAGAAATGGTAAACTCTAAAGCCTGAGGCTGGTGCCCCTAAAGGGAGGGAGGAGAAAGCTGCTGGACGCCCAGGAGGGACACGAGCCACTTCATACAGGGTTCCCTTTGCTCTTCATTGGGAAACAAAACCCGTAAATTACAGACATGTGAGGTACATTCCCCGAGAGTGTGAATCTCATACCTCCCAATGCATCAACAGTGGCAGTCCTGTGGCCAGCCGTGTGCCCGTGACTGCCGCCGTTTATCTCTCCTTTAGATGAAAAGAAAAACAAAACCTTTCAAAGCAACAGGTTTCCTTTCATGCAGCCTTAGTTTTGGTTGGCCTTCCCCATCCCCTCTTCTCTCCCATTTCCTTGCTCCTCTTCTTCATCTAAGCCATCTATCACAGGTTTTTATCTTACTTCCTCATCCCCGTCCATTGAATCTACCCTCACTCATATAAACATGTAATGAGCTGAAGTCAGGATCCTCACAGGAGCAGGGTCACTTGTCTTTTTGAGTCTGGCTTACCTCACTTACTAGGGGATTTCCAGCTTTCACCCATGTCTCTGCAAATGTCATGATTCCTTTTCTTCCGCGGCTGAATAAAACCGACTGCACCACAGTTTAATTATCCACTCATCTTCTGGTGGGGAACCAGGCTGCTTCTCTTTCCTTGCTATTGTGACCAGAGAAGCCATGAACACGGATGAGCACGTATTTCTGTGGTAGGGTGTAGCATCTTTTTAGGGTGGATGCGCTGGAGTGCAGCAAATTTCCTTGGTTTCCTGGATGGAAGCTGAGCAGAGACCTGCCACGCAGTTCCACTTTTCTCCACTAGGTGGCTCTTTACACTCTCCGATGTCTGCAGGCGTTCAGACAGGTGAATGCATCTCATTGGCTGGCGGGAAGCATGATGCCACCCAGCAGCTCTTTTTAAGAGAAAAGCCAGGACCAGAGAAACAGCCACCCCTGAGCATTGCCTTCTGTGCTGTTCTGTGGGACCTAGCTGCGGAGTCAGGCCAACATGAGTGAGGTGAGCAATGCTTGCACTAGCACAGGGAAGCCGGAGAGTGAGATGGGTCTGTACCTCTGGGAGTCTCAGAAACACGAAGGGTGCCCAGTGGGGTTGAGGGGGTAAATAGATGCTGTCATTTTGAGGATAGAGCCTCCTGGTAGCTTGGTTTGAATGGCAGTGTAGAAATTGGTTAAGTTTACAACTTTTGAGATTAGTCTTAGAAAGAAAAAGAGGTAGGAATAATGTTTCTGATCTATGACTCTGGGTTTTGTACCTCTGAAGAGAAATCCAGTTGTTTGATTCTTTCATGAGGGTGTGTGCTCCTTCTATGGAGTATGTACTCACTTGTTTCTTTGGGACACAATCTGAGTGTTAGCAGACAGAGCTAAGCAACCCGGGGAATCCAGCCTCAGAAGAGAGGTGGGGAAGGGGGCGAGGATTTGTGTTGTGGTGGAATCTCCTGCAGAATCATTGCCCGTGACAGAGAGGGCTTGGCGTTAATCACTTAACCAGAGCCCCAGGGAATATGCAAAGTCCAGGTCTGAGTGTGTGTGTGTGTGTGTGTGTGTGTGTGTGTGTGTGTGAGAGAGAGAGAGAGAGAGAGAGAGAGAGAGAGAGAGAGAGAGAGAGACTGCTACCTCTGAGGGATCAGGGGATGTTGGCAGAATAGCTCATTTTCAACCTGAAAAACCCGTTCTGATTATGTGTATATAGAACATGTTATGCTGGGGCAAACTGGTGGTTTACATATTTTTCTTTTAAGAAGAGATTGTAATCTCTTCCCCCCCCCCCATGAAGATTTGGGGTTATACAATGCTATCCTCTTTCAACTTGAAGCCCAGGCAGGCAAATTTTCATTTCCCCTTGGTTGATACTTAATTACTTTGAGAGATATGTTATCATCTTTGTATTTTATTTAAAAAAATTGTTTGACAGATGGGTGATCTTTTTTTGGAAGACTAGAGTAGAATTAACAACTTCAGAAATCCAATGCCTCCTCTCGGCTCTCGGCTCTTTGATGGGAGGCTTTGGATACCAACAACAGGAAGAAGGGAGAGGGGCACTGAGGCACAGGAGGTGGGACAGAGCCAAGAGCCTGGGAGGGGAGGGGGAGGGGGGGAGGGGGGGGAGGGGGAGGGGGAGTCTCCTGGCAACCCTGGGAACAGAAGCCACAGTGACAGCCATTGGTTGCCTCATGGTGTCAATGCTGAGAGCAGTGCCAGACACTCCTACGTGTGTCGCTTCTGTGAACCTCTTAATACCCTGGCTGTCTGTGACAGATGGGGAGACTGAGGCACAGAGAAGTGGACTAACTGATTCAAGGCCATCAGCTAGCCATCAGCAGATCCAGGATGAGCCTTGTCACACCGATGTAGTTGGTCCCAGGTTCCTGATGGTGTCCGAATGCACATGCGGGTCTTTGAACAGCTGGGGTAGGGAGGAGCAGAATGTGGTGAGCATCCTAGGAGAGGAAACTCCCGGCTCTGAAGAGCAAGGGCATTGAGGACAAGGTCTCTTTCCTTGTATGTGTGGGGGAGGGGCTTCCTTCTGGGCTTCACTAAGACTTGAGAAGCTCGAGGCTGAGGGAAACCTCGCCTTGCTTATGGTAAAACGGGATGGCTGTGCTTTCCCCCCACACAACTCAACGGACTCTCATCAAGGAGGGGCCTAGAGAGCTGGGGCCTATTTTTGCTGCAGGGGGCCCCTCTCCTGTGTCCAGATAGCAACCTGAGACTGTGCCCTTCCACCCTTTTCCCGCCGAGGCTCATGCCCAGGGAGGTCCTCCCTCACCTCGTTGGTCACTCAGCAGATCACTTCACTGTGTGAGTCTCCAGGGAGGAGCTTTGTCCCAGAGCTCAGCCCACAATTAGGACCACAACCTCCTTCTGCTGCACCTGTAATTAGGGCAGTCTCACACACCCCTCCCCACCCCAGCCGTCCGTGACGTCGTCGTGCTCATTCGTTTAACCCCCATGGGTAAAAGTCCCTAAGGTGCAGGCTCTGCTGCTGTGTCCCCAGTCCTTCGACACCCCAACTTTGCTTTGTACCCATCTTGGCCTGTCATCCACACCACTGCTCCTGATCTCCCCCTGCTGGCCAGTCTCCAAGTCCCAGGGTGGTGGTTTTCCTTGGAAAAGAGGAATTTTGTCCTTCGACTAAGACTTAAATCTGTGTTAAAAATTAATAAAGGGAACAAACAACTAAGGAACAGGGAAGGGTTCTGAGTCTCAAAGGTTTTCTTCAGTTGGATGAACTGCACACATTGCTTCTAGTATCAATAATTCCCAGGCGGGACTGGAGGCCCATGGTCATTAGTGTGCTTGTATGACTAGTTGTGGGTCAAAGTAGAGACATTGATTCCCCCCCTCCCCCGCCCTCTGGATTATTTGGGGCTGGAGCAGAGGGATGTGTGTGTGTGTGTGTGTGTGTGTGTGTGTGTGTGTTAAGTCTTCTTCTGCAGCTCTCAGGGTTTGCTGCAACTGCAGGAACTACAGAGGTCTTTAGATTATTCCTTTGAGTGAATACAAACCAGGGCTGGACAGAAAAGACCCCCAAAGTCCAAAGACTCCCTGGGGACAGCTGTGCACCTCGGGGACTTTTGGGCTAGAAGGGGAAGGGACAGTGGTAAACTAGTCTTGAAGCTGGCTTTAAAGTGGACAACTTAACACAATGTGGTTTTCATGCCTCAGACCCATTATCTACTGCAGGGGGTTGACGTGTGGTCAAGTAGAACAGTTTAAGTACAGCTAGGAACTTGATAGGACATGCTTTGTTGATACTCATGGGAGACCTGCCCTTTCCTAAACAGAAATGGAGGAGTGGACTGGGGGGTGGGAACAGGAGGTGAAGTGGGGGTGGAGAGAAGGGAGGGGAGACTGCAACCTGGATGTAAAATAAAAATAAATAAATTTATTTAAAAAAAACCCAGAACAACAAAAACTAAGTATAGCAAGGAAATAAAGTTCAAATTTAGGTCAGTGTGATAGAGAGTGGAGGTGGTTTGGGGCATCTGATTTTCATCTGTATTAAATTATGTTAGATGTGCTTGGGGCAATTGGGAGATAATTTTGTGGGGCCCTAAATGTAGGCTTAAGTCTAGTAACCACATTTGAAATCTTCCCAGCAGAGCCCAAGTATAAAAAGTACCGTGTGCAAGAAGGAAGAGTGTCCCTTTGCTAAAAATGATTCCTGGAAGCATGTATAGTGTCATAGGTTCTCATTTGGGGGTTTGTTTTTAAGTGGATTTTCAAAACAAAATAAAACAAACAAAACTCATTTAGGAGAGCCCTGAGTGAGATTTTAATGGAAAATGGATTTTAAAGATGACATGCCCTATCACCCTGTTTGGAAAGTGTTTGGGGAGGCAATCTCATTATATAATACATCAGACAACAGCTGCTAATTAGACATGAGACCCTAAGCCTTCCCAGAGCCCTATCCTGGGCTCTCTGGTTGTTTCTCTTAGGTGGGACGTGTTAACCAGAGCTGAGGATCTGTGGTCCATGTAGACAATGGCCGAAGTAAAAGGGCTAAGCCTGGTGAAGACGTGGTTGAGACAAGATCAAAGACATTCAAGAGCATATGCACACACACACACACACACACACACACACACACACACACACACACACACGTCTCCCAAGCACTGAAACAGACCCATTGCCTCTTACTGGAAACAGTGATCTGGAAGGAACGACGGAAGCAGGGACTGACTGTCCCCCAGGAGGATCCCTGCACTGGAACACTGGGGAGGAGGCATGGAAAATTCATGGGCTTTACCAATTACAAGTAGATACCGGTTAAAAATGCACAACATTGGCTTGGGGCTTCACACAGTATGCTCTCAGGGGAACTCAGTGGAGACCCAGAGAAGGAGATGTCCCCAAGGTGAGAGGTTTAGGCTCTGTAGTTTAGGCTGTAAGGACTCCACTGTATTGAACTGGGGCCAGTGCTCTGCATGGGTGATTGGGTTTGGGGAAGGGCTGTGTAGCTTAGACCAGTGGCTTAGCATAGATTCTGAGAGTTACAGACAAACATGGTGCTTGCAAAGGAAGGCCGAATGGCAGTTTGATTTCTTACATAATTCTATCCTCATTTAGGTGAGCACATGAAGTAGGGCTATGGAAAGATGTAGTGAGATCCACTTAGTGAATTTTTATTACCACACATTATTTGTACAAAGTAATGGATTTCACAATGTCATTTTCAGATGTGGACTTTGCTTGTGTTAAACCACCCAATGGTGGACGTTATTCTGCCCTTCAAATGAGATGTTAAGTCTTCTTGGATAGTGATTACAACATGGGCTCCAAGGTCAGGCACAAAAGCATGCTTTCAGGGCCGGCGATCATAGTGGATTGTCAGTAAAACTTGCTTGCCCAGCCTGCATCTCATTAACCAAGTTCAAGATCAAGCCACCTGGTGTTTTCTCTTTTGAATTCTAAGAATGAACGAAGGCAAGGTGCGTAATTATTTTTTTTTTCAGAGAGGAAAGCTGAATAAATGACTTACCATGGGTCTTATTAAAAGTTTAGTAGAGGTAGTGTGATCAACATGAAAAAAAAAAAGACCCAATCTTGTGTCAGGCAAGCCTCTTGAGTCTATAATAGACACAGCCCCTGCGCTGGCATTGAGATTGTAATTTCTTTCCTCAGTGCTCTGGGAGGTCTTATTCTAGTGAAATTTGTTTGTGCTTCCCCAGTTCTTAGTCTGCAGGGTGTAGGAACCATTTAAGCACAAACAGAACCACCGGCTTTAGGCTCAGGGTTTCCTCATTAATTTCTGCAAAGAGTTTAAAGGCTGCGGGTATATGGGTTTGTATTCCATTTGTGTGTTGGCTTGCTAAACCCAGCTCAAGCCAGCATGCTCTTAAGGCCGTGTAGGCACACTATATGGACTGACGCATCCTTCAGGCCTGTCAACCTGCTGCTGGGGAAAGGCTAGGCTCTCCAGAGGTGGAGCCAGGTTTGTGTCCAGCAATTAAAGGCATTAGTGGAACTCCAGTGTGGATTATCAGCCGCTGTGACTGATGCACCAGGCATTCATATTGATGTAGGATGTGTAAGCAGGGGACAGAACCTGCATTTTGTTCTTTGCTCCCTGTCTGAGCCCCCTCCTCCGGCCCCCGTGTGTGCCCCTCAGATCTTTGTAAGTGAGAAATGGGGGTCTGGCTATACATGCTCCCATAGAAGCAAAAGGAAAGGAGAGAAGCTAGGGAAACCTCGAGAGAAAGAACACTGGGCATTTGAGAAAATGCCAGGGAATTAGGAGAGCTGAGGGGAGGGGTTTGCTCAGACAGAACGAAGCTCTGCTAGCCTCCTCTGAGACTGACTCACTTCAGGAGAGTTGTATGGAATTGAAACAAAAAGAATATGGACAGAGCCTGGGTCGGCTGGAAATTGGCTCTACTGTATGGACACAGGACAATTTGGCTGTGTGAGAGGAGAAAGGATAGGCAGATCTTTCATAGTAGGGCTTCTGGCATGGAGACAGACATGTAAATCTCAGCATATTGTTGTAGGAAAAATATGTCTAAACAGACGGAAAGCAGGTTGTAGATGTAAATATTTTAATCAGCAGTTAAAATTAACTATCAATAATTATGAAACTGTAGCAGCAATGAAAACAGGTATTTTAATGAAAACATTTGATTGGTTTATTATTTTCTTATTAATAATATTAATTTTTGTGTGTTCGTGTGTGTGTGTGTGTGTGTGTGTGTGTGTGTGTGTGTGTGTGTGTGTGTGTGTGTGTACTTGTGTGAGCACATGGTGGAGGCCAGAGGACTCTCTCTGGTGGTACTCTTCGGCTGTCCACCTTTCTTTTGAGAATGGCTTGGATCTTAAGAGTTGGCTATGCTGGCTGGTCAGCTAGTGAGCTTCAGGGATCTGCCTGTGTCTGCCTCTTAGTGCTGGATTGCAGGTACCTACTGCCATGTCTGGCTTTTTATGTGCGTACTTGGGATTTGCACTGCGGTTCTCATGCTTGCTTGCAAAGTATTTTGCTGGTTGAGTCATCTCCCCAGCCCCCACATTTTGGCTACTTTCTGTACCAAAATATGTTTGGATGTTTAAATACAGTACTGTATTAGTACATGGAAGGTGACCAGCTCAGATGCATTTTCTTGGGGTGCTCCAAGGTAGACCCCTTTTTCTACCCACAGCCCTGGGATAGACCCCTGCCCTGTTAGCCTCGGCTTTGCACTTTGGTTGTGCTGTTTCTGGTCTTTAAACTGAAGTGAGTTATGTAGACACATTTCCCTTCAATTGAGTAGAAACATGAGAAAATTTGTAGGTATGACAAACAAAACTAGCCTGCCACACCCCTCAGTGGCCCAAACCCATAAATCTTAACACCCATTTCCAGGGCTGCTTTACATGATCAGTTCAGCCTAAGTTACACACATTGGGCATTAATCTGCTTGTTACTGTTTGTGCCTCAAAAATAGTTCTAAATCTCTGCGTCAGGACCTCATGGCCCGACTTGTCGTTCAGTTTCTGAGAGGGAAAGCTCTTGCCCAGATTTATGGCATTGCCAGAGGAGACATCAATCACCCACTAAACTCCTGTATTTTCTGTTTTGTTCTTAACCTGCCACCTTCTAAATGAAACAGAGACAAATTAGAATTACAGGTCATGAAAGCAACGGGACAACGGGACCCCTGCACAGAGCACCTGGTTGGGGAACAGGGTTGGTTTGTTTATACCACACAGAGGAGTCGTTTTCACAGTGTGAAGTGGTGAGACGGGGTGAATCTTTCTATATGGTTTCTGCCTTCTTCTTAGACAGCCTTGGCTACAGCAAGGCTCATATGTCTCTAGCCACTGGTGTGTTTCTGACCTTGCAGTAACTGGGCTAGGACTGGGGCTGACTTGAGAGAACTTCCTCCTGATACTAAAATCCAAACCTGTTTTAGTGAGGTGTGTCCAAAGAAATAGTCATGTGACCCCAGAGTACCACACCTGTGTCTCCGTCAAATGCTTAGCAAAGTGACCAGCTACTATTTTATTTTATTTTTTTTTACATAATTTCTGGAAACAGTAATGTATATGAACATCTATCTAAATCAAGTAAGAGTAAAAATACTATTAGGAAACAGATACCCTCTCTTTCTAATACCTTTCTCAAAAGCTGACATGCAAGTCTGTCCTGTGATTAGATCCCAATGTGGAAAAATGGATTGGATTTGGCACGTAGCTCAGTTGGCAGAGTCCTTGACTAGCGTGCACCCTGCTATGACATAAACACATACATGGGATATGGTGGTGCATGTCTGCACTGCCAACCCTTGGTAGACAGACATGAAGATCCCACGTGCAAAGTCGTCTTTGCTTACGTAGCAAGTTGGAGACCAGCAAACAAAACATTAAAGAATCTTATCTACTCTAACATGGAAGTTTCCTATATGTATAATATTCTTATTAGGTAATACTGTTTCATTTGGGGCTATTTTTCTTGAGCCCTGCAGACAGGCAAATTGTACCTAGGGTTTTCTTGTTCTAATTGTACACACACAGAGACATTCCTGAGTCCATGAACTGGTCGCACGCCGAGCCTGGGAGTGGCTGTGTTCGGGACTAGCATCTGCACTGATAAGGGTGAGGACTCAAATACTGTCGCAGACACAGAAACGCCCACGTGGGGCAAGAGTTCGGAGACTTCCTGTAAAGATTCTTATCTCTTTGCACATTTCAAAGAGTTCCAGGTGGAGCAGCACACCCGAGTTGTCACAGCCGGTGGTCTGTGTCCGAGGAACCTTCTGTTGCCGTCACCTGTGTTTCCCCTCCCGCCTCTGACTTTCCAATTAGCTTGTGGCCCTAACATTGATGCTCTTGTCAGCACCTCACTGTTTGGATTGCCCAGGCCTCCCGTAGATACTGACAGGACAGTAGAGTAATGTCTCCCAAGGACCTTGGGGCCTCTAACATTCTGTCAGGTTAAACCCCGTCATTGACAGCTTTTGTGCATGTGTGCCTACCCTGCTTTGTTTCTCGTATGATTATGCTTATGTGCTAACACGGTTGAGCTGTGCCCGGGACATGTGTGCATTAAAAAGCACTTACCTGGAGTAGGGAGGTGCAACTAGACAGATTGGTGTGATCTGGGTTCTCTTCGTGGAGCATGAGGCATCTGGTGTGGCATAGTAATGCTTTCAAGGCATGCCATTAGGGAGGGTATCAAGGGCAATTTCCAGCTATGGAGTCTCAAGACACCCCTAGAAAGGGAAATCCGTATCAGCCCCGGTATTAGCCACTTACAAAACCCAATCTTCAATGGCTATCACCATAGTAAGCAGATTCAAATGTAAAACCTCAATTCTCTTCATTCTGTGTGATTCTGACAGTGACTCTCCTTACAACCTCAGAGGTATAAGTGGTCTGGGTCAGTGATGCCTCCAGAGTTGTGCTGTGTGCAGCTGAACATGGTGGCTCTGCTCCTGCTTGTTTGGTGTCAGTTTGTTTAAGAACAATCGACATGGGGGAAGACTGTAGCTACACACAGAAGTCAAAGTGTCCTGGCCCGGCATGTCTCAGCCCCAATCCACGGAAGCCACAAGGTTCGGCCTGAGTGGGAGAGCATGGACTTGGAAACTCCTAGCAACCCAACGCCGATGATAAAAACCAGACACAGGCATCTTGTCATCTTTAGACAGCTCTCAGTTCCATGCTGCAAAACGGGAGTCTCTATTCAGCATTTTCCTGGCTCTAATCTAACCATGTTTCCCTGACCACGAGGCCATTTCTCTTCCATCTTCCTAGACCCTATCAGCAGATCTCTCTCAACCGTCTCTCCTCCAGTAGACCAATACCTCCTAACTATCTGTCCTCTCTTGTGTACACCTAGCCCTCTGCCCTGGTACGGAGGCATTCTCCACTGAGGCTATGCTATTCAATAGCAGATTAGCTAGCATCTGCAAATACAATGTAGACCGGAACTCCTGGTTACTAGAACTGGAGGTTTGGACCCTGAGAAATCCTCTAACGGAATTTTCCTGGCTCCCAACATCAAAGACTGAAGGAGACTGTGTTGGTCACATCATTCAAAGTGGTCATTTTCATTTGTTATCTGTCATCTATCCACCTACCTACCTACTATCTAGTTACCATTTGCCTATTTAACATCCATCTATTATTTATCATCTGTCTATCATCTATCTATCTATCTATCATCAATTTATCATATATATATATATATATATATATATATATATATATATATGTCTGTCTTTCTGTCTGTCTACTTCTATCCATCTACCCATCAATCTTCAAGGCAGGTCCTTTCAGTATCACGCACAGGCTAGCCTCCTGGGGACAAATGACCCTCCTGCTGTAGCTTTTCAAATATCTGGGACTTATTGGCACCTTTTACTGGCTTGAATACATTCATTTTTCATCAGGGGACTGAGTGACCTGAAATTAATCTTGCTGAAAATCCCAGAGCTCTTGAGGAAAAGCTGGTCTTGTTTTCTCTTCCACATTTCTCATCCTATTAAAGTTCTCATTTTCTGTCATATTCTGGAAGCTACCCATTACCTTTTATACCGGCCTCACATCCACTTAAGACTCTGCAAGAAATAATTGGAAACAGCATAGTCCTGGGTATTTTTCTTAGTCTCTAGCAAAAAAGAGCCCCATAGAAGTCTGGACAAAGCCAACTTTCCCTCCCAGGTCTCTTCCTGGCTTCCCAGGGATTTATTTTCTGTTCTGATTTCTTCCCCTCCGCCACATCCCAATGTTAACGTTACTATCCCCATGGAATGGTTTGTGGAGGCTCTTTGGGTGAAGTTTACTTTGGTTTTGTAGAGTTTTCTTTGCTATGACTTTAGACCAACCATTTTCAAGCCTCACTCACCTCCCAGGGCTCCGAAGAACAAAAAATGTTCTATTTCTCAGAGAATTCTGAGCCTTGTCCTGGTCAAAGCTGTTGCATATATCATTGACAAGCACGCATTGGATAAATCACATTGCTTTCTGTCCTCCAGGAGTGTGACATTATAAATGACTGTGTCTTCCATACTTTTTAATCCATAGCACATACAGCATTGAGCTCCCACTAGTGAACATCTGGTTACCTGTCACACACTGCTGAGGGGATGGGAACACACTGTCTCCGCCTCTTAGAGTGTGAGTGTAGAGACAGAGCCACATAAGATTGATTCTATTATGGCTTCCATGTGGAGTACAAGTGTCAGGGAAGTAGTAGGTGATTTGTCACTGTGCAGGGCTGTGAAGAAGTGAAGCAAAGTTCAGTGGAGCCTACCAAAAGGAGGGAAGACTCAGTTACAGATGAGGATTACGATAACAGTTAGTAGATCTTAGAGCCAACTGAGAAGTTACCAGTAGTCACATTGCATGAGTGAGTACACACTTACTGTCATGCTATACTTAATTTTAAGCTCCCTGTCTTAGTCTTTTCCTGTTGCCATGATACAGAACTCTGGCAGAGGCAACTTAAGGGAGAAAGGGTTTGTCTCCAGGTACAGTCTGTCATCACAGTGAAGTTATAATGGCAGAAGCTCAGGGGAGTTGGTGACATCACATCCCAGGACAAGACACAGAAAGGGAAGAAAGCTAAGGAGATCGTCTCCTTTTATGGAAGTTGGGACTCCCTGCCTAGGGAATGGTCCCAGTCCATGTGGGAAGAGGTGTCTTCCCGCATGAACTAACATAAGCAAATGACCTTCCATAGACAACCCAGAGACTCTATCCAGGAGATTCTCGGTTTCTATCAGGTTGACACTAGCCATCACGTGCCCCAGTGTCAAGAATGTCCTAAAACATATAGGATACATTCCTATTCTTACTAATAATACTACAGCTCCATTGATTTCCCTATCACATGAAAAGCACGAAGAGGGACAAGTTCCCCATGATGCACTGGAAACAGGTCGCCAGAGTGCAGTCAACAATATTTTTTTTTCTTGGAATTTTGCATATTGCTCTATTTTGTAAAGTTTACACATTCTAATTGTGAGAAATCTGGTGAATTTAGACCTGTTTGCAATTCATCTGCCAGGAGGGCTCGTACTGATTCATGACAGCATACGATTGCTTTCTCTGAGCCTTAGGGCCCCAGGTGGCTTCATGACCGCCATTATTATTCTGTTCTTTTTAGACTTTGCCCTCGGATGGACTCAGCTTCTATTTATAACCCAGTTCCCACATCTGCATCATCCCTGTGAAAATCTCTAGCTAATCTAGGGCTATCTCTCAAATTTTTTTTCCTGTCAGTGTTCTCCACATTAGAAATGTAGGCTATTTTGCCTCTTTTTGAAGAATATTTCTTAAAATAGCTGTAGCAAATTGTCAGACACCTCCACCAAGTGCCTCCTTCAAGTTCATAGCTGCTTCCCCGACCCCATTGGGGTTTCATATCTCTCATCTTCCAAACTAGCCTGTTTCATTCTAGGGGGCACCTTATTTATTTATTTATTTATTTATTTATTTATTTATTTATTTATTTATAATAAATTCTCATGTCATCATTTCTCTGCGGAGTTCTTGCCAAGAGTCAGTTCTGGGGGAGGCTCATGTGAGCATTTCCCTACAGTTGAATTCTGGATGAAGACTTAGAATTTATACACAGACACACAGAGATGCAGCCTAAAGTGACTTCAGCGCTGTGAGAAGTGGCCTTGGGGACCCTTGTTCTGGCTTGCTGGGTCCCTTCAGAATCACAATGCAGAATGAGATGTGGGCTGTGGATGGAAGCGACCAGCAGGTCTAGCGGAAAGGAGGAGACTTAAAGACATCAACTGTTAATCCCACTCCTTCCCCTTAGTTCTCTCCCATGGCTCTGTGGAAGGGTTGTAGCTCAAGATTGGGACATCTAAGAAGACTGGGATCAGGGTTGTGACAATTTGTGAATAAAAACTCCCAAATTTCCTTGTTAAACTTTCTTAAGAATATTAAGATGTGACAACAACATTAGACCCAATTGAGGTCCTTTTTAGGGTGTAGTCTGACAGAGTTGCCAGAGTCACTTTACCCTGTGGACAACCCTGGTCAACATAAGAGCCTTGGTAGCTTTTTGATGAAAACAAGCAAAAGTTAAAAAGAAAATGAAAGAAATTAATACTGAAATGTGATTCTGTCACCCTGGTGGGGTATTTGGCTTTAGACACATAGTCTATTATTTCCATGTGAACTGGAAGGCTTTGAGATGGCCCATGCCTGACCCTAGAAGCAGGCATACTGAGTCTTTCTCCCAAGTCTGGAGAAGCTTCTGGGCCGACCCTAGTGTGTGATGCTCAAATGAGAAATTCATTTATTCAGGGGTCAATCAGCTGACCCCAAGAATTATGTGAATAATTAGATTATGAAATTGACTAATAATAGTGTGTGTGTGTGTGTGTGTGTGTGTGTGTACACACGTGTGTATGTGTGGAGGCTAGAAGACGTCCTTGGGTGCCATCCTCAGGAATGCTGTCCATGTCCTTTGAAGACAGGGTATCTTGTTGAATCCGAAGTCCATCAATTAGGCTAGGCTGGTTGGCTAGTGAGCCCCAGAAATCCTCCTTGTCCCACCTCCCCAGCAACAGGATTATAAATATACCATCACACCTGGCTTTTTCACATGGTTCCAAGGATCTGAACTCATGTCCTCATGCTTTCTTTGTGAGCATTTTGCCAACCGAGTTATCTTTCTGGCTTTGGCCTGTTGTCTAATCTGCCTTGGTTTTTAAGTATTCAGCTCTGATAGCTAATTTAGGACAAAGCATCCTCCTTTCTTCCAAAGGTATACAACCTCAGCCTTCTACAATTTTGTGAAGTTATTTTCATTTAAGTGGGGGGGAAAGTCTGGCAATTTTTTTAATACCAAAAAAAGAAAGTATCCTGCTTCGGAAGCTTGGCATACCCTTCTGAGAGAAGCACATTTAGCACCACACAGTGCTAAAAAAGCATTTGCATTTAGCAAGAGATCAGGAAGCTTTGGCTCTGTAGGAATGGTGTTCACGTGATGAAGTTCACAACTATGTGATCAAAGGTCAGGAGTCACCAAGGGCTTTTCCTACTCTCAGAGCCCTGTTCTCACAGGTGCCTGACACAGGCCTGTGAACCTGTCAGGGCAGGGCAGACTCTGCCCACAGATGTTTTCACCATCAGGTTCTAAGGCAAGCTTGTGAAATGTGCTTAGCCCATCTTGTTCCCTAAAATGTCCTGGATACCACTCCATGTAGAACTGTGTGTGACATCATCAATTTCCTTTCCTTTTGCAGTTGCTTCATTCTTAAAATGAGGGGCAACGATGACCCCAGTCTGCATACGGATGGATCATAGGTGGTAGGAGGCACCTCACAGTCAGGTCCTTCATCTTCTAAGCCAAGGCTTTCCCCTGTAAAGAGGCAAGGGTAAGAGTCAAGTGCTGGACTTCCAAGCTGGTCCATTTAAATTCCATTGTCATACCACTTGGTAGTCAAATTTGTGTGTGTGCTTCCAAACCTCTTCCTACCTCAAGCTTTGCATCTGTCAGCTGGAACCTTGGCATTGTATCTTCCACAGGGCCATTTCTCTAGCAGTGCTGAGTCAATGCTCTTGTAAAGGGGAACACGTAGTCATTTGTATTTGAAGACAGAGCTTTGAACTGATAGAGGAAATGAAAATGGGTTTGCTAGACTTGAGGTAGCATCCATTCACTCAGCCTTACTCTGGAGTTCTCCTGGGCAGTGATGGATTTGGCTTGTGTCTTCTTTTTCCGCATATTCCTGTGTGTTCACTTGAAGTCATGGAGCATAGCAGTTGTCTTTATTGATTCAGCCACATGAGGGTTGGTATAGCCAGATGTGGGTCTTTCAGCACTCAGGAAGCAGCAGAGAAAGATTCTTCCAGCTGTGTGTGATTTCATTCAGAAATTATGATGACTGTTTTTGGTTATCAAGTTGATGACATTTAGAATTGCTATGGAAACAGAATGCTGAACACATCTGGGAGGGAATTTCTGGGTCAACAAAGGTAGGAAGACTCATTGTCAATGTTGGTGACATCCTTCCATGGGTTGAGATCTCTGAATAAAAAGGAGAAAGTGAACTGAGAACCAGTGTTTACCTGCCTCTTTCTTTCTTTCTTTCTTTCTTTCTTTCTTTCTTTCTTTCTTTCTTTCTCCCTTCCTTCCTTCCTTCCTTCCTTCCTTCCTTCCTTCCTTCCTTTCTTGAGACAGGGTTTATCTGTGTAACCACTCTGGTTGTCCTATAGACCAGGCTGGCCTCAAACTCATGGAGATCCACCTGCCCCTGCCTCCCTGAGTACTGGGATTAAAGGTGTGCACCACTACCCTGCCCTGCCATTTTCTGCTTCTTGACCATGGCTGCAGTGTGACCAGCTGCCTCTTCATACCCTCACGCCAGGCCTCTGCCACCATGATGGACTGTACCCTCACACTGTTAGCCCTGGAACTGTAAGCCAAAATAAACCCTTCCTTCCATTGCTTTTTGTCAAGTTAGCAACAGCAATGGTGACGAATGCAGTGGTCTCCAGTTATTCTTTGTTCCTCTTTGAGTACACCCAGCCCAACACTGTACAGGGCTTATCTATGATGCAATGGATGATGGGAGAAGGGAATGGTCTTGTTACTGTTGACAGCGGTGAAGAGACGCATACCTCTCTGTGGCCAGTTTCTGAAATCTCAGTTGTCCCCACGAGACTTTTCTGCTCCTCTAGCCTTGGGATGTAAAAGAACTGAAAGAAATCCCACCTCACAGGAGGGACAGACAGACTTTCTGCTTTTCTCAATTGCCTTGTGGTGTGACTTTCATTCCGCTCTTGAAAGCTGTCTCTGCCTGTTGGCTCCCCACCCCCCATCGTCTTCACAAGGTAAACATCCTCAAATGAGCTGCTGCAGGTGAGCCTTGTTCCCGTGGCTGCCTTTGTCTTTCTTACTGACAGTTGTCCACCCTCTTTCTTACTCCTGCCCTCTGGCTGGTCATCCATTACTTCTCAGAGCAGGGAGAGAAGCGAATATCTTCTGTTCTGCTCTTCTCTGTGGGTGTCAGGTGCCTTCTGCATGTTCTGTGACAATACACCCCAAAACTTCTGGATATCTGGTCACCACTGTCATCTTTGTCAACTGTGACAAGCGTGTAGATAGATGGTCTTTACCCTAGTGACCTTCGTCATGAGTGTAATCTAAGGAAATGACTCAAAATCAGGTACTCAGTGGGGGAGATTGCGTGGGAGGAATGGGGTTTCTTCAGATGAAGAAAGTGTGATGTTACCCAGTGTGGGAGTTTTTGAGGAGCCCCAGGATGGATCAGTCCTGACAGTTCATGTGGCCTTCATCCAACCTCAGCCTTGAAGCGATCGAGCCTGACGTTCACATGCGATGGCGCCATTGAGTCCCCCAGTTCCCACCCTCACTGTGTTCTGGTCATCAGTGCCTCTCCGGCCTGCAGGTCCCTATCCTAGAATAAAGAAATACAATCTGTAATTTGCACCAAAAATCAAAAAGCATACCTGTGGCAGAATCAGGGGTCCAGGAAACCTTCACTGGGGCCAACAACTGAATAACTGACCCAGGGAGACGCTGCAGCTTAAAAACTAGTGTTCTACCTTTGTATTCTCATAGTAGCTGTGGGGACATGCTTTCCAATGCTCCTTGAAGAGGTTGACCAGGTACAGCAACCACGGTGCTGAGGCACACACATAGCACCATTCAGCTACGAAAAGACCATGTTTAGGCTCCCTGTGGACCAGCATCACAGACAGAAGGGTTTCCTCTTTTCATTTATGGATCCACTGGTTTTTACTTCTAGTCATGAACTCATCTTCCTGCCTCAGTGGTTCAAATAGTGGGATCACAGGTGTGTGCCACCAGGCCTGTCCCCTCCCCTCCGTATTAAACCCCATGACCTGCCCCTGTTCCAGAGTCTGTGTGATTACATTCTAGGGCTATGTGGAGAAACATTAGACACCTTAGAGCAGACAGGAAATGAATGTTGGGACCAGCAGTGGGCTTGGTTCTATGGGGATGATGTCCTTTCTCTGTAACCGTGTCTGTGTCCAAATTGTCCTTCCCAGAGTCACACTGGATTAGGACTCAAGAATATCTCAGTCTTAGCTCAATTACCTTGTGAAGGCCTCAGACTAAACAGCTGACACACTGAGGTATACAGCACCGAATGCACAATGCCGCAGAAGTTACGGTGAACTTCACCCTCAACGTAAAGGAACATCCGAACCTTCTGTGCCATCCCTTTCCAGTGACAATGGCAGTGGTATGCTCATCACTGTGAGTCTTTGTCAAGCTAAGCTGAATCAGCAAAGCCCAGTGGTTTCATTGGCACACAGATCATACATGGGCATGGCTGCCTGAGGCTATGTGACAGTGTGGTCCAGCCTCTTCCCATGGTCAGATCTGTGCAATTAGAGACTTCCACACAGACCACTGACTTGAATATGCCCTTTTACACGGCAGTATACACCTGTGACAAAATTACATTTATATGGCATGAAGACACTCCTATAAAACAGACTGTATGTGTGCTCACAAGCAAAAGGAAAGGTGCTGAGACATCCACAGGATGTCACCATGGTTGTGATTAGTTGGCTCATAAGTGAGATTTTTGCTTTCTTCTTTGTACATAAAGAAAACCAGGAAGTTCTAGATGACCATTCCCACTTTTACAAATAGAAAACTGTGTTCTCCAGGCAGAAGGAAGGCTTTTTTGTTTTTTTTTTTTTTTGAGGGGGGGGCATGAAAGTACTACACTTTTAAAGTTTGTATATCTCTGAAAGTACTAAATAAAATACACAACTGTGAGACAGAATACACAGTTAATTTCATTGTGGTAACCCTTGAGTGCCTGTACATAAGGGTCTCTTTGGAGGTTTTTGCTGGAATTACAGGTGTGACATTTAATTCCCTGACACAAAGGCCAAATGTAGGGGTTTGGAGCAGAATCCCTGTTCCAGTAGAGTTTTCTGTCTCTGAGTGTTTCTGAGTTGAGAACCAGGACACAGAGAAAGTATGGCAAAGGTGGACGAGTTTGCCTTCAAAAACCTCATCACTTTATTTTTTTAAACTTTCCATCTGAAGTTTTCTTTTGACATTAATTTCTGCTCCTTTAGGGATTAAATTAGCAGAGAGCTTTTAATGCTCAAAATTTGGAATGTTACTAGAGGAAAATTATGACTTAAAAATATCAGCGGCAAGAAATTAAAGCTATTCTCTTCTCGTCATAAAATACAAGCATGAAAGTCTCTCCTGCTCTTCAGGCAAACCAAGGGACTTTGATTGGAAAGGTGCCTTTAATGACATGCTTTTGATGTTCCTGAGAAGCCTCTTGCTTAATGATCGCAGTGGCCCCAAGCGCTCATCAGCAACCTGCTGGCCCACCCAGCTGTCGCTTGCTTCTCTGCTCAGTCGCTATAGGCTTTGCTTCCCTGCTCGTTTAGACTCTGAACATCTAAGAGGCTCCTGGTCCTTCATCAATAAAACATTAAGCGTAATACTGCAGAAACACGCCTTTTTGTTTCCTTATAAACATGGGGATCAAAAGCAAGCAGGGGAGAACTTTTAGAAGGGCTTGCTGTGATAATTGGGGAGGCTTCTCATTTGATTTTTCTCCTGTGTGGGATTTTTGATTCTGCAGAGAGGCTGCAATATCTGAACCTTCATTGCCTCAGAGTGCAACCTGGTACAATGGCATGCAGATTTAAGTTTCTCGTTCTATTTATGACTCATCAGAGGGGTGGCTTGTGAAGACGCTGCTATTGTAGGGGAGCTAGGGACCCTGAAGCCGTCAGAATGGCTATTAAGACTCTGTAATGTGAAGGAAGACAGTGCCACAGAGAAAAATAACAAAAGAGGAAGTGCATTGTGGCTGGGGGGGTGGGAGCGGGGCTGGATAGTACAAAGCTGCTTTGCTAGCAGGAACTTCCAAGCCATTGAGTCAACAATTTGTCTTCCCTTCGTGGATTCCCTGACACACTGGTTGGTAGGTAGGGGCCAACAGAGACCAAGAAGGAAGGTGAGATGCTAAAGAATAGCTGGCAACCATGATTCACACTCTCTTTACATGGGGAAACATCTACTAGATGGACCTTGCTGATGGCTCTTGGAGAGACGCCATCACAGATGACCCGAGAAGAGCAGGCCTCAAGGTCCAGGTCCCTGACATGTGTATTCATAGCAGGGGCCAGCTACGAATATCTTTCATCCCTCGAGGGTGGGGACTAAGAACAAAAATGCCTTGCTGGTGGGTAACCCCTGGCTTGTAGTCTGAGATAGACGGAGCCCCTGTGAATGAGAAGCCTATGCCCAGACCTTTGACCTTAAGTATCTGGGCTCAGGCCTCTTCTCACATGTTAGGCTGGTTGCCTTTCTCTCTTCGACTCCTTCAGATTGTGAGCCAGTCAAAGTGGGGGAATCTCTAGGACCCAGCCCAGGCCTGACTCACTGAAGGCAAAAGCAACTGATGTTGAAAAGAGTCACTGCCTAGGGTGGGCTCTCGGACTTTGACTTTGCATGCCAGTAAATGGACTTGATTGTAATAATCTGTTTGCTTGTATGTATGTGTTTGTGAGTGTATGGTGTGTGTGTGTGTGTGTGTGTGTGTGTGTGTGTGTGTGTGTGTGTGTGCACTCATGTGTGATCGTAGGTGCCTGCAGAGGGCAAAAGAGGGATTAAAAACAGGAGTTACAGGTAGTTGTGAGCCACCTGATGTGGGTGCTGGGCATGAAAGCAGGGTCCTCTGCATGAGCTCTGCTCCCTCTTAACTGTTGAGCCATCTCTCCAACCTCCTGACACCTTATCTTTAAAATGATTTGAGCCAGGAGGACTCTAAAGTCCTCAAACTAGGGATTTCCCTAGTTAATCAGCTGTGGGATGCTGACACCTGGCCCATGAGGACCTGTTTCTTTCCACCTATGAAGAGCTTGGGCACACTGACTGAGAAGAAATTTCTCTGTGAGTCAAGGGCTCTGTGTTATACATTCCTTGTCCCCTAAAACCCAAGACCCCTGTACAATGGTCATTTGCCTTTTTCCAGAATTGCCAAAGTCAAACTCAGATAAAATCCTCTTCCAGTGTTTGGTGGCTGAGGAGAAGGCAGGAGACTAGGTATGTGCAGCCTGGAGGAGGCTAGGAATGGCTTGTGCACTTAGCTCTCCAAGAGGCTCCTTGGTTCTTAATAAAGTGGCTTTTGAAAGGGATGACTGTCCAGGCAAACAGTATCTTACAAAATTAGATAACAAACCAATGAATTCAGAATTGCCCACAAATGCTGTAGACTCACCTTCAGAGACTAACTCTTCTTCTTCTTCTTCTTCTTCTTCTTCTTCTTCTTCTTCTTCTTCTTCTTCTTCTTCTTCTTCTTCTTCTTCTTCTTCTTCTTCTTCTTCTTCTTCTTCTTTCTTCCTCTTCCTCTTCCTCTTCTTCCTCCTCCTCTTCTTCCTCCTCCTCCCCTCTCCTCCTCCTCCTCTCACCCCTCTGTGTGTGCGTGCGTGCGTGCGTGCGTGCGTGCGTGCGTGCGTGCGTGTGTGTGTGTGTGTGTGTGTGTGTGTGTGTGTATGCACTTGATAGTGCATTTGTGTCGGTCAGGGGACAACTTTCCAGAGTTGGTTCTCTCCTTTCCTCATGTAGGTTCTGGGGTCAAAGTCAGATCATCAGGCCTGGCAGATGCCCTTTATCTGCTAAGACATCCTTCCAAATACCCTTTTTTTTTTCTTTTTGAGACAAGGTCTCATGCAGTTCAAGATGGACAATAACTAGCTATGTAGACCAGGCTAGCCTTGGATTTGTAATCCTCTTGCCTCAGTCTACTAAGTGCTTGCTTTGTAGGAGTGTGTACTCACATGGGCTGTATCCAAAGTTTGACCAGTGGGAATTCGCATTACATGTCAAACTCATCAAACTTTAAGTATTAAAGATGTCATTTCCTGAGGATGTAGTTCTCATTCTAGAGGGCATCTGTACACACTCAGACAGATGGGTTTCCAAGTGAGCCCTGTGTCTCAAGTTGGAAATTAGCATGAATAATGACACTGCTTTTGCTAATGGCCTCTTCCGAGTAATACAAATGGAATACTGATGTCACAGGCATGTGGCAGGTGGTCCTGTGACTTCAAGAGTCTAGAAACCATGTGACAAAACTCAGGAGGCAACAGCATCCATTCTTAACCTGTAGCTATGGTTCCCCGGTGCAACGGCATCTTTAACAGCTGCTCTGCAACGGAATAACTCTCTAAACGGTCATATAACAGGCTTGCTTATATTTTTTGGTTGTGAGGCTAGCCTTTAATGGCCAAGCCATTTCTCCAGCCCATGACTGGCTTTCTTGAACTTTATACTTGCCTCGGGGAAGCACAGGGACTTGTGTTGTCTTGGGCACACAGGAGCCTGAAGCAGAAGGGCAGAAGGACATAATCTCAGTTCTGGCCTTAAAATTATAGGTCTTTGCTTGTGCCAGCTTAAGCATGGAATTCAAGTATCTATCTTGATTACTGAATTTCTTAGTGTGCCTGTGCATTTTGTCCCCAGGGCAAAGTCCAGGCTCTTCATCTTACACCGGGGGTGGTTATTTTTACAAGCAGGGCGGTTTTGTGGAAGAGTTCTCAGGGAAGAATAGAAGACTGAGATGTCGTTAAGTCCATTATGCTTGAAGGAAACGTAATCAGGGTTTTCAAGAGATGCCATCAGGATGTTGTTGAGTGTGATAATGATGTTTCAGGCACTTTTCTATTCAATATGATGCTGTGTTGTCAATATGTGTGCTCCTGACTGTGGCTTAGAAGTGGTCAGACCTATATCAATATTCTTTATTAGCTCAAAGTATGGGGTGGATAAATAAACCCAGTGCCAATTGTTTCCTAGAAGTTGATGTGATCTGTTCAACCAATGGACATCTACCATGAAGCAATCATTCATGGTTTTGTAAGTAGGCTGCATACAGTTCACCCAGTTAAGCGTATGTGCTGAGTCATTGGCCACCGTCCTATATGCCACTACAGCTCTTCCATGTGATGGAACTCCATGGCCAACAGTTCTCTGGTGCTTGGCCACATGCACAGTTGCAGCTCATCATCTTCTGTCCCCTTCAAACACCTCCACCTCCCTACCCCTTGGCACCTCCCCCTCAGCCCAGGTCCATGCCAGGAGTGAAACTGCACGGTCGGAGGCATTGGGATTTGATGCTCTGTGAGTCTTCTTAGATCAGTGAGAGACGGATGTGCTGGGTGGCAACTCCCGTGTCTCCCTTGCCCTGCTTCCTCCCTCACAGCCTGCACAGCTCTTGCAGGTGACCTGCACTTCACCAGGGCTAGCTTGAGGGAGCACCCTAATGGTGGATGCCTCTGTCTACTGCCTCTCATCCATTCATGCACTCCAGGCATCACCCTGGCTAAAAGATAGAGCACGAACAATGTTTGCCTCAGGCTCTGCATTCTGGGAAATGCAGACTAAGACACACACACACATACACACACACACACACACACACACACACACACCACATACCATTGAGCTATTTCTGATTTCCTAGAAAAGGGAATATCAAGCCAGGGCAGGGTTTATCTGTTCATTGTTTCCTTTAGCACTTGATGCAATTATAATAGATTATATTTTTAATGTTCAGTGGGTAACATAGTATCAGGATGATGATGTCATAGTTGGAGCTGGTGGAGGATGGAGAGAAGAGCTAGCTCTTCACTTGCCTTGGGGTTAGGAATGAAAAGGCAGTCTCTTTCCCAAGGGTAGGGACTTCTATCAATTCATTAAAAATAAAATTTTCCCTCATTCTCCTTTAGAGAATGACATCTGTCTGTTCATCTATTCACCTACCTGCCCATCCACTTATCTATAATTCATCCACCAACATCTGGCTGTCTATTAATCATCCATTGACCTACCCACCCACTGATCCACCTATTGATCCATCCATCCATTTATTGACCAATCCACCATTGATCCATCCACAAATTCACCTATCTACCCATATACCCATCCATCTATTGATATACCTATTAAATGATCCATCCATCCATCAATCATCCATAAATCCTTCCACCTATCCATCCACTAACACCTCCATTAATCTACCTATTTATTGATTCATCCATTTATTCATTGATCCATCAATCCATTCTTCCAGCCCCATACTCATTTATCTCAGCATGGTTTAACTCTGGTTCTATATATGAACTTAAAAAAAAATCTCACTACCTTCCAAAATTCAGTCCTTTATTATTGGTCTGACTACTTCTTCCTATAATCCAAGTGTTCTTGATACTTGATACCCATGGGTGCCAATGAGGTCACATGAGCCATGAATTCCCTTCTCTGGTTTCCCTAGCTGTGGTGGTGTGGCAGGAGACGTGTGACACATAGTGGGAAGGGACCCTCCTGCATGGTGACAATGAGCAGGACCTGAGTGCCTAGCCTTTGGGTTTTATAATTCTGGCTCAGCACTTGTCAGCTTTGTGGCCCTGTGCAAAGCTCTGCTGTGTGTCTTAGTATACAGTGGGTAAACTGAGGCTGCTGAAGCTGATGGGGACACTTACCTCAGTAAAGACACTGACAGAATTCACAGAGTCGGTGGTGTCAGACAGTCCCAGGGCCTGGCCTGGCCCCTCTGCTCCTTAGTCCAGGGACACTTGTCACCCCATGTAGTGGGACAGTAAAGTAAACATGCCTGAGGAGCATACTCTGGGTATCCAGAAGCTTCTGGGAACCCTCTGCGGCACTCAGTCTTCCTTTGAAAATGTCACTGGGTCTTTGAAAACAAGAAGCCTTCACTGATGCACTTTTTTTTCTGTTGGCTTCATTTTCTGATCTGAGACAGCATCTCCCACGACACTATCACCTCCATTTTGTTCCCATCATACAAGAGCTGGCATAAAAGCCCCGTCTTAGAAATCCTGAAAGAATGGCTCTTTTTCTCTCCTGTGCACATCTCATTCAGTCTTTCTCTGGCTTCTAAAATGTGATCTTTTATGGAACTGGGTGGCATTTGTGGCTTCTGTGAAAGGTATTGGTATTTAAGGCATTTAAAGATGACAGGGCCGGGCCTGCACACTCTTTACACCTGCATCCCATTTAATTTGTCTTTATTCTGCCCCGAAAATCTCACCTTTCATTCTGCACAATTTCCCTTTTTATCTTTATCAATCTATGAATTATTCAAGGAAAGGCTTAGACGGTGGGCTTGCTCATACCCACGGTGGCAGCTGCATCCCTGATTTGGGTGGTTCAGTTTCCTTCAGGAGCCACACATCTTACCAGCTTTGTATAACAGAGGACAAGAGGTGGCATCAAATTAAGAACAAGACAAAGAAACGGCCATTGGTACCTGTACATTTGCTCATTAAGCTGGCTATGTTACAGCCTCCTCCAGGTAGGGGATGAATGCTATGGCAGGGACAATCGATGTCTGGCTGGGGTCGAACACTGGCAAGTCTATCACCCAAAGGTTCCAAATCAAATATGAAGAAGGGGCCTATTTTCTGTGAACTTTCTTGTCATCTCGCCTTTCCTTCCTGTTCCTTCCAGAGAGGTGCTTGTCTCACTGGGTGGAGCACAGCATCTCTGACCAGGTGGATGTTTGCTTTCAACTTAACAAACACGTGGGCTGAGGGTGTTGGTAACATACTGGGAAGGTACCCTTTGGTGATCTCGGGTAATCATTTCCCCAGGGTAGCAAGCATTTGCAGGACATTCAACTCTACTGATAACCCACATTTATCATTGACTATTTGTTTATACTCTATAGCACCTGGATGATCCAGGTTCATGAGTTACCATTGACTAATGACCCCAAAATTCCTTATGACAACATTGAACACTGAAGGGAACTGATTCCTCTCTTAGGAGATTGTTTGTAGGATAGTCTAGGACCCATGTGTGAACTCTGAGGCATCGTTACTTCTTAGGGGTCCGTTATGGTGGCTTGAACCTTCTGGTGGCTGTCTGTCTTTCCAAGACCCCTTTACTGTGGTTATGTCACTGTGGTGATTCCCACAGGGCACCATTGGCTCCATGCTTCCTACTGGCCCCATTTTCTTCTTCTGGAAATTAGAGTCATTGCAACCCCTCCTTGTCTTCTCAAACTGATGCTTCCTGACAATTGTCAGACACTTGGATTGACAAGGTACATCTTCCTCCATGGGTCAGAATAACTGCACAGGCCATGATAAGCTTTGAGGGTACATGCTTTCTGTTTATGTGTGCGTTTTGTTTCACATATAACTTGAGGACTCTCAGGGAATCTCCCAGACTGATGCAAATCCAACCTTAAAAGTTATTTCTTCATACTGTGTTTATTTAGGGATGACTAAAATTCACCATATACCTGAACAAAAATGTCAGGAATAAAAAAAGATATTAAAAATAGCTTGTGATGTTTTTCATACCTCTTGCCAAACTGGACAAATGGAAACACCCAGGACAGGCATAGACAATGATGTATAAAGTGGATCAGCAGTGGGGAGGAAATGATCAACATAAGAGTCCCTACAATTCTACGGGACCTCCTGTAGTAGTTCAGTACTTATCCCTAGCATAGGTGTGGACTTTGGGAGCCCAATCCACATACAGGGACACTCCCTGAGCCAAGACACACAGGGGTGGGCCTAGGCCCTATCCCAAAGGATATGATAGACTCTGATGACCCCCTATGGAAGGCCTCACCCTCCCTGGGGAGCAGAAAGGATATGTGGTAGGTAGGGTTTTAGTTGGGGGGAGGTGGTAGGGGAGGACGGGAGGGAGTGGGAACTGGGATTGACATCTTGTTTCTAATTCAAATAAAAAAATTAAGTGTAAAAAAAAAGTCCCTACAATTAATGTAAGAGTCCCTTGTGCCTGGTGTGAGAACAGAGTAGTGTAAGGCCATCCTCGGCAGCCCTGGGGTTGGCAAGCAGCCTTGGCTACGTTTCTTCTATTTGGATGAGGTTATGCTCAATCAACAACCCTCACCATTTCACTTCTCATGAAGCTTCTGAGTTGTATTTGGCCAGCAGTGGGCAGCGAAACAGGAGGCAGTAGGCAGCTTCAGCAGGCCCTGGCTGGGAGTCACTGTTTCACGGTCTTGCCATCACTGTGCTTTGACCTGCTAAGTTATAGTAACTCCGAACTTACTGTGATACAAGAGATATTTGCATTAGCAGAAAAGACAAAAGTAGTCCTAAATGCATCTGATCATTCCTTTTCCTTTTCTTAAAATTTTTTTTTCAGAGACAAGGTGCTGGAGCGACCAATGGAAAAGACAAGACATCGGGAGATAATGGTAAGATGGCTGGAAAGGCCCTGCTGCCCACCCACCCTTATCCACACACTCTCTCTGGGCATGCATAACTCTGACCCATGCCTTCCACCCAAATCAGCTTGCTATTTGTGCCCGTGCTTCAGTTTAGAGTGGCTTTTAGCAACTCACAGCGAGAGAGATCCGTGGTCTGGCTTTACAAAGAAAAGCTGCACAAGCTAAATGTGATGCTGAGAGCAGTTTCCCTCCCAAAGAGGACTCCCATTTTGGGCAACATGTTAATTATGATGCAAATATAGTCTCTGCTTTCTCCATTAGGGTTGGTGAGAATCCACCCGAGTTGTTGTGAGGCTAAAATGAGATAAGTGCTTTAAAAACTGTGAAATGCTCAGTTCCTGGAAGGAGGGCTAGGAAGACGGGTTCTGCCCTTGGGAGTACTCAGAAACCAGTGCTGGTCTCAGGGGTGGTGCTGAGGCAGGAGTCTTGCTTTTACTGCAGAGAACTGCCCACAAATAAAACCATAGGGTGCTGGGAACACACACCTCCCTTCTCGCCAGGCTCCACTGGGAACAAACTTGGGTTGCAGGAGTGAGCTTCATATTTTTATGGAACTTAAGACTGGTTTAGAAGAGATGGATTTGGGGACAGAGGACACCGAGTAAGAGTGAACCTCCTTTACCCACAAAACCTGGAACTACACTAGCTTCTGGATGTTCTTAAATTTTATGGATTACAAAATGTGGTCTCCTTTTGTGGAAAACCCCTATTGCCTCCAGCTGGGTGGGACCGATGCCCATGTCCACCCACCAAAGTGTGGATAATAGATGAGGCTCAAGTAGAGAACTTCCGCTGTGCTGTGCTGGTCAGGGCCAGAGATGTTGAGGTGACAATGACCTTGGTTTTTACAGTCCAACTACTCCTAGAGTCACTAACTTGTTACTATAACTTCACTGTAATCTTAGGAATGCCAGAAGACCTCACAGACCGTTAGTGTGTATTGGCTTAACTAGAGAGAGTTCATTTTCTGGAAATGATGGTAGATCAAGTTTTACAAGTTTGCTTATTATGAAATAGGAATAAATACATGTTAACTCAAGGGATTTTCATTCATGAAAGCCTCCTGTTTTCAAAGCATCAAATATGTCTAGTGCAAAGAGTGGAGTTTTTTTTTGTTTTTTTTTGTTTTTTTTCAGCTCTTGCTAATGTCTGCTAACAGACATTTTCCTGTCTGCTTATGCATGTCTTTTGCAATGGCCCATGATGTACAGCTTTTGGAAAATTCCACCATTTACCTGGGAGAGAATGAGATTTTTAAGAAGGGAATAAAACCTTTTATGATCCAACTGCATCATTTATAATATCTTTTATGAGATCGTCCCTGGCCCACACTTTGAGGCTCCTTTTCCAGTATGAACCCTGGGTAGCTGAGTATCCTGGAGCCTGATGATGAGGCATGTTGATGGCTGAGTCGCCACCAGGTCTCCTGTGACCCCTGCTGCTGTACCCTGACTTTCTCCTGCCATGCCACTGATGCTTCGGGCATGTCTGCATGCCCTGGGATTTGCACCCACAGGTGTGATTGGCTCTTAAGGAGTATTCACCTTTCTGCTATTCAAGAACTGGAATTTCTGCCAGGCAGCTTTTAAAATATTTTTTATTATTTAATTTTTTAATTATTTAAAATAGTTTTTGAATTAAAAAGTTGGTTTTTATCAGTAGATGTGGAGTGAACCTCTTTTGGAGGTATAAAATTAATCAAATGGAAAAAGTCAAGACACTGTGAATAAGGCTTTTCATTATAGAAGCATAGATATTAAAAGAGATTTGCTTCTAAGTGGCAAAAAGGAGTTAGAGATTATTTGATAATTATAGGATAATGGCACTGGTTAAATCCATGGGTATTATAAACAAGATATGTGGTATACCTTACTTTGAGGAAAAACTGCTTGTATATAATGTATTTGTATAAGATACATTCTTATATTAGTAAGCCCTTTGGAGGATTTATCTCTAAAAATGAACAAAGACAAAGGCCAGCAATAGTTGAAAAAAGACTGCACTAAAATGTTCCAGAAGCAGAGTAGAACACATTTCCCCTAAAGAATCTAAGTTAACTAATTTCTTATTCTCAAATCTCTGGGTCTTCGAATTTCTGTTTTAGCTTAATATTAAATCACATTAAAATTCAACTTATTTTACTCTGTCAGAGCAATTATCAAGGGAAATCTATTATGTTAATATATGTTTTCTGCTAATATCGAATGAAGCTGCCTACACGAGTTAAAGGGGCAAGGACCGGTGAGAATAGACACATGAGACATGAAACACGGAAAGGCTGTGAGAGCTCCGTAGTGGTCCTTCATATTAAAATCAGGATTTCCCAGTTCTTAGTTTCTACAAGCCAACATGCTATTGTTCTAAATGTGGATTTAGCTAAAGCCTCTGTTTGGAATATGAAGTCATGACAATTCTGGGAGTGATCTGTGGGTCTTGGAACGGTTTGCATCACGAAACACGGGTGTCTCAAAGCATCAGAAGGGGATTGGCTTCTGGGTTCTGCTGACATGGTGTAATTGAGTCTACCCCTAGAGGGCTATTGGCTAGGGATAAGGTTTCCAGCAATTCTTCTAGCCGTCATCATAACATCCATTGACACAAAAATATGACTCCTATCCATTTCTTACTGTCCTGGACACTCTGCTGTGTTATCAGACCACTGCAGCCCAATGTCCCTGTGTTTGTACAGTCATTTAAAGTATGGTGGTAAATTTGGAATTTTAATTTAATGTTTATTTTATTTAATTTAGTGTTTATTTTTATTATTTTTAAGTGTGTGTGTGTGTGTGTGTGTGTGTGTGTGTGTGTGTGTTGGGAGCTGTGAACATGAGTGCAGGTACAGGCAGAGACAGAGGCAAGAGATTCCCCTGGAGTTGGAGTTACAGGTGTCTGGAACTCCCTGATGTAGATCCTAGGAATTTAACTCAGGTTATCTGGAAGAACAATAAGAGCTCTTAATCACCTTGACATCTTGCCTGCTCATGGTTCACAGTTTTTTTTTCAAATATTAGGATTATGATTTCTTTGGTGTGTGTATACGCTCCTGTGTGTGCAAGTGAAGTTTGTGCATGTGTGTGGAAGGTCTCCTCCTCCTCCTCCTCCTCCTCCTCCTCCTCCTCCTCCTCCTCCTCCTCCTTTTTGAGACAAAGAGTTTCTCACTGAACCTAGGGCTCACTGATTTTGCTAGGATAACTGACCAAAAGGTGTAGGAGATCTACCTGTTTCCATATCCCTAGAACTTTGTATACATGATTGCACCACCAAGCCTCAAAATTTCACATGGGGCCTGGGTATTGAACTGAGCCCCTCACACTTGTTCAGCAAGCACTTCTACCAATGTAGCCATCTCTTCAGGATGTGGGTAACCTAGAGATTTCCATAGCTCTGTGGACAGAGCTCCTGGGCTGTCTGCTGAATCAGGCCCTGGGAATCACTGCTCCTGATGTAATTTTCCACTACAGTGAAACAATAGTTCATGGCCCCAGCGATAGATCTTTGCCGTCTAGACAGCAAAATCAAATTCAAATGTGTTTATAAATACAGATGCCATCTGAATGTGCATAACTCATTACTAATCACCTGTTTGTTCTTGCAAAAATAATATCTCTTTCCTGGATGTTTGATGTGTAACCTGATATTGGTCACTCAGAGAGACTAGGCGAAATTTTTGTAATGGAAATGGAGAGATACGGAGAGAAGAGCACCTGCAGGGGACTTCCCATCGAAGGATAGATTTATGATCGATAACCCTTTTGGAAGGCTCTGCTGCTTGCCCAAGCTAAATTGAGTTTCTAAAACTGGGACAGAATTCTCCTGACTTCCTGAGCTACAATGATGAATTGTTTCTAAAGATTCTGCTCTGAGGGTGAAAGGCAAATAAACCCACCTGGTTCTAGGAAAGAGCAGCTCCCTGCTCTGAAGTGCAGTGTCATGTCACTACTTGGGGGTCACCCTGGAGTTGGGGTTTCTGTAATGAGAGGCTCGTAATCCAGAGGTGTGTTTCTTCTTTGGGGCTGATGCTGTCATGGAGAAGTTTCTAGTAGCTGTGAGGATATGCAGGGAGGTAGTCAGATTTCCCACAATTGCATGGTGGCTGACGATGAAGGAAGCCCTCTATTGCGTTAGGTTCTGTCCTCTACCTATTTTGAGTACAATCCAGATACTAGGGTCTCAAGTTTATTTTACCTTTACTTTTGAGAGAGTCCACCCACTGGTACATTTCTGCTATCACATAGTTGGGGAGAGTGGCTGGGGAATCACCTTAGTGTACGCACGTGCACCCGCGCGCGCGCGCGCACGCGCACACACACACACACACACACACACACACACAAACACACACACACACACACACACACACACACTACCATTAAACTGAGTATGAGAGCTAAAATAAGAAACAGTATCCAAATATGTATGCCTAGCAAACTTTGCCCTCTCCACACCTTAGTTTGAATGTCGCCCACTAGCCACCAGCAGTCTTTTCGTTGTTCTTGGTGCATGGCAGGTTATACTGATGTGGGCTGATTATGCCCAGCATCTGTTTAACCCATCACCGTTTGGTTTGCACAAGCACGTGGCAGGGGTGGGCCGGAGGTGACAGAGGAATCATTTCCATGCTCAGGAGGGAAGACCATTGTTGGAAGGCTACTGGATGTCTCTGACCCCAGACATCTCTAAAAGTAACAAGGCTACGCTCAACTTTTCTGAGGCATGGAGACAGAGAGGCACAAGCTTCCTGGGATGCAGCTGTGGTGTTAGGAGTGAGGGAGAAAGCATATCAGTGCATTTGCGAGGTGGGTGGAGGTTGGACCTCTATTTCCCACTGAGGATCTGACTCCACGCACCATCTCACCTCAGTGCTGAGATCTGAGCTTCTTCAAAAAGGAACAGTGACAACCTTAAGCACACCCCAGAAACACATTGCTTATAACCCAGATTGCACCTGGCTATGGAAAACAAAGTCATCAATTTCCAGAGTGTGTGACGTCTCCCAGGCCACTGAGCCTTTTCTGTCTCTGCTGCTGCAGTAAATCCTGCGCTGCAGAAGCCAGGGGCCCCTGCAGGAGGACTGAGTGCAGCTGTTCATACCATAAAAGAAAAAACCCTCAAGCATTCGGGGCGAAAATCAAAGCACTCTAGTCTCCTCCATCTAGGTTCTCTTGTTGCATTTCCTTCTTTTTTCTTATTTGAAACAATCAGTACAGAGAGAGAGGGGGGGAGAGAGGAGAGAGAGGGTGAGGGGAGAGAGGGAGAGAGAGAGAGAGAGAGAGAGAGAGAGAGAGAGAGAGAGAGAGAGAGAGAGAGAGAGTTTCTGAAACCCAGGGATGAGTCCTTTGTGCTGTTGGCTCTGAGCCCACTGCAGAATCTGTATTCCAGGAGGAAGGGATGGATGTTCAAGGTTGCTTCTAATATTGATCCAGATGGGGGAAAGAATGAAATTGGGATAGTTTATTAAGCCAGGCCTTTAAGCCATCAGGGTCTGCCAGAAAGCCTGCTTCACGTGTGGTAGTTTTGGACGAGTGGCTGATTTTGTGTGAAGGTTGTCTCGGGTTAGTGCTGACCGGATTTATTGCCATCAGTGTGAGTAGGCAGAATGACTTTTAAAAGTCTGTTTTGTCCTTTGAGTTGAGCAATATAGTTACATTGATACAAGGCGCATCTCAGAGGAACTTGGAGTTTGTCTTCTTTGGAGTGAGTTCATTTGACACGTTGTTAAGCACGTGGAGGGATGTGCTGGCCCCTCACCCTCCACTCCTCCTCCCTCCTCCACCTTCGTTCTTATTTTCCTCTCCTCTTCCTTCCTTCCCTCCCTCGCCAACTTCCCCCTTCTTTCTTTCCATCGTTTCCCTTCTGACATTGAACATTGCATATCCACCCCCCCACCCCCCGTCTTTCAAGACAGGTTTTCTCTGTGTAGGTCTGTAGAGCAGGCTGGCCTTGAACTTACAAAATTCCACCTGCCTCTGCCTCCCGAGTGCTGGGATTAAAGGTGTGCTCCACCAATGCCCGCATCCTCTCCCTTTTGACATTGAAGATTGCATAAGAAGACTAGACCAGCTGAATATCAAACTACATTTCACATCACATGCATTAATGAAAACCTGAAGTGATAAATGATGCTCAAGAATGCTGTTGAAGATCTCTCTGAGCCCACAAAAATATTATGACCTGGGGAGATATTGACCTCTGCCCTTTGAAGCTCTTTCCCAAATAGGAGACAGAACATCTTCAAGTTCCATTTATCAATTATTTGGTCGAATGAGAAAAATGCAATAATTTAGACATCTCACTGGACTTTCACTTGTAACTCTAGGTTTGGGCACTGCCTCTGTCTATGAAACAGCACATGTCTTTAAATGAGCTGACCAGTTTTGTAGACAGAAGGGCATTTGAACACAGAGCAGATGGTGGCTTGGTTGCTTTGAATTTCATTTTCCCATGAGGGTCAGAACAGAGGGGACCCTCAGCTTTGTACCCCAAACTGGCCTTTTAGGGGATTTTACCACTGTCCCTTTCCTCATCTGGGGTCAGATGGTGCCTTAGCCTTGCCTGTGACGTGGATGAAAGCATGTTGGGCTAGAGCAGATTCCCTATCCAGACCAGCACCTCCTCTGCATCTGATCCCACAATTTGTATGGAAACAAATTTTCTGTATGCTTGCAAATCTCTCATTTTTTCCCCAGTAGTTGAAGCAATCCTAATCTTATTTAGAAAATTGATTTTTGCAGGCAGCAGTTTCCCAGAGGTGAGGAGCAGTCTGTGTTCCAGCCTGGGCTATGTGATAAAGTGGCTGAGATGAGTAAGCTTCACACTAGGGAGGTCTGGCAGGGAGCAGCAGGCGTGTGGGAATGCTGGGGTGCCCCTGCAATGTCAGCTCTCAGCAGGTGCCTATGTCCTTAGAGAGTGCGTCTCCCTCATGAGCTGGATCTGTGTCCCCAGCTAACTATGCTGGGTTGGATGGAAGCCCGGACACCACACTGTCTCCAGGGGTGGATGGAAGCAGGTCCACTCCAGTTTCAGGTTCCAGGAATGAAGGTCTAGAAATTCTAAGAGAAAGCTCTTTAAATACACCTTTGGGGAAAGCCTCTGGGAACTGTTGGGAGCTTATGTAAATTCCTTTCAACTAAGTGGCTGGCTTCTATAGCATTCACAATAAGTAGCAAATCAGTTTTTGATCAATACTAATTAATCATGAAGACTGGGCTCAATATTTTGCTCTATCCAATCAAGGAGTGGTAGGTACTGCTCTTCTACAATCTTATTCTCCCCTAAAAGGGGGTCTCCCTGATTCAGAAAGTGACCGGTTTTCATTAGCTTTAGGCAGGCTGAGAAACAAGTTATCTGTCAATCATATCTCTAATGATTATTAATTAATAATTACTAATTAGTTTAATATTTAATAATTGTAGAGTCTTAGGCCCTGTGCTAAAATTGAGCCCAGTGGACTGGGCCCAGCACCATGGCTTTGTCTCGTAGGTGGTAGGGGCGTGCAGGTGTCAACACACCTTTTACGGGCATCTGGATTGCAGAGACCACCAGAAACACAGAGCAGGGCTTGTCCTGAGAGTCCCACAAGTCCACCCCAGCTCCAATTCCAGAACAACCCGGGCAAGCTTATTCCTGCTTGCTCTACTCAGCACCTCTCCTTCCCTCTCTATTGTTTACAAAGGATAGGGCCAGCGGCATTCATCGTAGGTCTTGATGAGGAATGGGAGCTCATCCCTTGTTTTATTTTTTATACATTTTATTTAAACTAGAAACTTATTTTACATATAAATCCCAGTTCCCTCTCCCTCCCATCCTCCCATGCCCCCCCCCCCCCCCCCCCCCGCTAAACCGCCTCATCCCATCACCCATCCACTCTCCAGGGAGGGTGAGGCCTTCTGTGGGGGATCTGTCAAGTCATTTGGGGCAGGGCCTAGGCCCTCCCTGGTATATCTAGGCTGAGAAAATATCCCTCTATGAGGAATGGGCTTCCAAAGTCCATTTGTGCCCTAGAGATAAATTGGTTCCACTGCCCAGGCTTCCTAACTAACACCCATGTTCAGGGGGCCTGAATCAGTCAGTCCTATGCTGGTTTCCCAGTTATCAGTCTGGGGTCCATGAGCTCCCCCTTGTTCAGGTCAGATGTTTCTGTGGGTTTCCCCAGCCTGGTCTTGACCCCTTTGCTCATCCCTCCTTCCTCTCTGCAATTGGATTCTAGGAGTTCAGCTCAGTGCTTAGCTGTGAATCTGGGCTTAGGCTTCCATCAGCTACTGGATGAAGGCTCTAGGATTAAGCAGAGCATCAAACCAAGTCCTCTGGGTGGAGGTGTTTTTCACAGCCCCACTGTCTGCTCATGAGGCCAGCTCGAGACAGGCATCATATCCAAATTTTATTTTTAAAGAAGTTGATTAATCACACAGTGCTGGTTTCAGAATCTGTTTTCACTGCACCACTGCTAGGTTGCTATCTTGGTTCAACACAGAGATAACTAGAAATTTCTTGGCATTAACAAACAATTCAAGGACTTGAAATGGAAGATAGAAATGGTTTGTTATTCACTCGGAAAACTGCAACAAAGTAAGTGGCTCAAGAAATCCAAACCCTGGCTTCACTTAGGATACCTATGACATATATTGGACCATGCAAAACATCACCAAGTGAGCTGCATGAGACTCTGTCTCAACAAGCAAACAAAAAAATAAAAACAAGGAAGAGGCTGGGGAGATGGTTCAGCCAGTAAGGTGCTTACTACACATCCATGAAGACCTGAGTTTAGATCTGTAATATCCATGAAAAAGCTGGGAGTTGCAGCATGTGCCTATAACTCCAGCACTGAGGCAGAGACAGGGAGCTCCCTGGAGTTTGCTGGCATGGCCAAATTGGTGATCTCTGGGTTCATGGACACATGCCATCTCAAGAAATAAGGTGGAGAGTAACCAAGGAAGACATTGACCCCTGGCCCCAATATTCATGTGTGCCTACATGCATGTGCGCCTCCCACACACTTGTGAGGCATGTCATACACACACACACACACACACACACACACACACACACACACACACGCACACGCACACACTTGTTGCAGTGGTGAAGTTTGCAGGCATACCCAGGCTTGACTGGGTAACTGGGAAGAGTACGAAGTGTTGCCACTGAGCTTAAGGAAGCAGAGAGGAACAGTAAACTTCAAGTTTGGATGCTGATTCTCTGGCCATTGATCACACCTAGGTAGACAAGACACTCACAATACACCTGGTGCTGACAGAGCTCAGGGAAAAGTTGATCCCTGCATGAGCAAGCCCTGCAGCATGGAGGGGACTCTCCCTGAAGAGGGACAAGTGGCTCCTAAGCCTGAATCGAATGCTATTAGACAAGAGCTTTCCCAGGAGGAGCCAGAAAAACTCACAAAACGGCAATGCATTCAGCATAGAAAAAGCCAAATCAAGGGAAAAGGAAGGAAATATTAATTGGGTTCTCATTAATTTCCCAAATGAGGCACAGAAAGCCTGTCTGCTATTTTTATTTTAATGAGCTTGGCCAAGACTCCTGGATCCCTGTAGGTGCTGGTTGTGGCTTGTTTGATTTCTTGCTTGGATCACACCTTGTGGTAGATTAAAAATGGCTACCAATTATTTGACACCTGGCAGAGTTTGCATCTGGATGAGTTCTGTAACTCATCAGACCCCGTGAAGCCAGCAAAGTGAATGCAAATTAGTTTCAGGGCCCAGCCTCAGGATTGGCAGCATCTGTTGTCCTGCTTGTGAGTCATCAATGGAAAAAGCTAGTTGCCATGTAAGAAACCCAGCTACCCTGGACTTCGAGTCTTTGAGAAGGCCCAGGTTAGTAATATTGGAGTGGTTACATGTATAAAAACCATCTCTTCATGGCTATCTCAGTCATGGATGAAAAGCCGTGGTGAAGAGTTCTTCTGATGGCCACTTTGCTTGTCTCATCTCTTCGGTCGGCTCCATTCCACTCCTCCCCTACCTTTGCCTTCCCCTCCCTCTCCTTTTATATTCTCACCTTCTCTCCCCCTCATATCTTTCCTTCTCTCCTTTTATTCTCTCCATCCATCCATCCATCCATCCATCCATCCATCCATCCATCCATCCAACATTCTGTTGTCTACTCTGTAGCACTCTAATCAGACCTGGCGAGGAAATATTGTAAGAGAGCTGTGTGTGTGTGTGTGTGTGTGTGAGAGAGAGAGAGAGAGAGAGAGAGAGAGAGAGAGAGAGACAGAGAGACAGAGACAGAGAGAGAGAGAGAGAGAGAGAGAGAGAGAGAGAGAGAGAGAGAGAGAGAGAGAGAGATCAATCTGTAATGGCAAATGTACCTGTTGTGGGCCCAGGAAAACACTGGAAACTCCCTTCACGGGTACTCCAGAGTGCCTCTACCATGAAGGAACTATCTGCAAAGGCGTGTGGTCGACCTGAGGGAAACACAGAGGAGAGGGTGTGCCATCTAAGATTTGCAGCAAGAACCTAGAGCCCCGAGGGGTGTCAGGGGGTATTTATTGGGACTTTGGGCACAGCAGCATTGCAGCAACACAGAAGAGGACACAAGTGGGGCTACAAGACTTGCCAAATCAAAGGACACTCAAATTTCAATTTCAGATAAGCTTAGAAAAATGTTTTTTTAGGATGCACCTCATGCAGTGTTGGGAATACAGGTCTACCAAAAACATTTTACATCTGAAATTAAAGTTTTATTAGACATTCTAGATCGTGTCTGGCAGCCCCAGGTTAGAAGGAAGCAAAGGAATAAATAGGCTTTCTGACCACAGCTAGGGTTACCCAACTGGAAAACCCCAACCAACACCACAGAGCCACTGTCAGGAGGAGCAGAGAGAGGGTTGGAGAGCCAGTGAAGAGAGGACAAAGGTTGTGTGGGCCCAGGATCCATGTTTAGTTTCCCACAATGCACCTCTCTCTTTCAGTGTTGGACTAGGTCACTCTAATCAAACAATGGAGGCATTTGTACGTTTGTGTGCATCTTCACAGAGGCAAAGCAGTCATGGTGACGCCAACCTCAGAAAGAAAAAAACCACTTTCCTCCTCATATGTGGATCCAAGCCTGTAACGCACACACACACACATATATGCAAACAGCTGTAGGCTCTAGTGTAACACTCAGTAAGGCGGTGAGCAAGGCTGAATACAGGCAAAAGGTCACAAGTCCCGAAGAGGACATAAAACTGACTGCTTTTCTAGTTTTGGGTCTGTCATGTTTTTTTTTCTCTCTCTTTCGTGGATATTGCATATAAATATATACTTGATAGTGAAAATGTGAAATCCTGGTGAATCTCCATGGTTTCTGAATGCCTTTTCGAACTGTAAGGAGTTTATTGGGATGTGTGGGATTGGAAATGGGCAAGTGTTTGTTTAGAGGCTACATTAACCTAGCTGCATGACATTTCTTTAACATTGTTTATTTAATGTGTATGTGTGTGTGCCTGAGTGTATGTGTGGACCATGTGTGTGCTGCACGATGTTTTCAATTGATGAATTCATTACAATAAAATGACTAATTAATATCTATCTATCATCTATCTATCTATCTATCTATCTATCTATCTTCTATGTCAGGGATGATTATCTTATACAAATAAAGCAAAAAAGCAGGTAAATCCAGTCCAGGGTTTAAACTATATGACGTTCCTGGCTGGCTTGATATACTTACAGGAAGGCACTAGCAGGTTTGTTTTGGAAGGTGACATCTTGATGTCCCCAGGGTGTTAGTCTATCCCTGTGTGGATGAGGGTGCATTACTTGAATTCACTTTGAGCCCTCATCCCCACTGATGGATTCTTCAGGAACAAAGGGGTAAGGCAGCCTGAAAACAGACCCTAGTGGATCCCAGGCTACTGAGAAATGGAGAAGGGCAGAGAAAAACATTGCCCCAGCAGGTCAGATTCCTCAGAGCCTGGAGGAAAAGAAGAGCAGCTTCTAGACTTCTATGGATGAGAACCACAGGGACTAAACACCCTGTATCCTTGGAGAGCCCACAACTGGCATAGCACAGGCTTCTAGGAAAGCTGCCTTCCCGTGGGCTGATAGAGAGCTTGAAGCCTGCTCCTGCTGAAGGGGTCTGTGGATAAGCTGTGCCAGCCCACAAAGAAGCAGGAGGGAGCACCGTTGGCTGCTGCAGGGACCACTGCCATGCCTCATGTGCACAGCCCGGGGTGCACAGGGCTGAGCTGGGGTGTATTCAGCACTGATCTCTCCCAGCCTGCTGTTCAGGGAAGAGATGTTAACATTGGCCTTGACCTTGCTGGGGAGGATGGAGGAGCCATCTGCTCTCCCTCAGGTCTTTCTTGGCTGCCCCCGCTTTGGAACTTTGATTTAAACTTCTAATTAAACTGAAAGATCTGCAGCTTAAAAGCATGATAAACGACTACATCTCTCTGTTAATCAAATTCTGTTAATCAAATATATCTTCTTTTAATCTCATGTCTCCTCTCACCATGTAGCTAAGAATTGTTTTTCCCTATAGCAGAGCAAGAATAAAAGGAATAGGACCTTGTTTATTATAAATGATGCCTGGGAGTTTCAAAAAGCAAGAGTGACAGCTGGCTGGTGAACTGAAAATGAGCCATTTCTAAACTTGACTTCTCCCGGCATTAATTCAAAGGTGTTTATTAGTATTGTGGTTGTAGTTCAGAAATTGTGGGTTGATATTCTGTCTTTCACTGTCCTTCTGCAGGTAGGTTTTCAAATCTCTAGACTAGGGCTGAGGACCACAGGTGTAACTGGAGTTTCTTTCTACCAGGTCCTGCCTATCTTCAGCCCCAAATAAGCACACAGAGACATATATTAACTTATAAACTGTTGACCGATGGCTAGGGCTTCTTATTGGCTTGCTCTGTCTTAATTATTAACCCATTTCTATTAATCTAAGTATCTCCATGTGGTCTTGGTTTACCGAAGAATACCCGGACCTGTTACTCCTTTGGTGGCTATATGGTGTCCCTTGCAGTACCTTTCTGCCTACCTTTCCCAGAATTCTCCTCATTTCCTAGTTCTGCCTATCTTCCTGCCTCTATTGGCCAAACAGTGTTTTATTCATCAGCCAAAAGAGAAACACATACAGAAGGACATCCCCCATCACACAGGGACTAAAGACCCTGTATGCTTGGACAGCTCAGTGGCTCTGACAACCCTCTACTCATGGTACACAGTTTGGGTTAATTCTTTTTCCTATCACGTCCTCTTGGGCATCATCAGCATGAACAAGAAGACTCATTCTTTGCATATTGCTAGATTTCATTTAATAAGGTTTAAGAAATTATATTCCCCGGGTGCCAGCCCAGTCAGTAAAATGCTTGCTTTGCAAGTGTGAAGACCTGACTTCCATTCTCTGAACCCATGAATAAAGGAGGAAAAAAGCCAGGCATGGTAGCACTTGCTTTTATCTTAGCACTGGGTGGTGGAGACAGGAAGATTTTGGGGGTTCAGTGGTGAGCTAGCTTATCTTACTCCATAAGTCCTGAGCCAAAGAGGGACCCAGCCTCAAAGAAACAATGTGGCTAGGACCTGAGGAATGGCCTCCAATCCACAGGCCTCCCTCCACGTGCATCTACACATATACCTGCACTCAGGAGCACACACGTGATTCTATTTCCCTTGGAAGTTACTGTCTCCGGTAACTAAATATGAGCTGCTGCTTAGAAACTCTTGAGGTTCCTTTGGATTCCAGACATGATTTTTCCATAGGCTAACCTTTCCCCCTTTCTTGTTGAGATCTGTGTGGACCATGGGTGAGCTGTCATAGAGACGGCTGGGAATGGATTCAGATCAGCAAACAGACATCAGTTTACATGGGTTTAGAAACCATTCATAACGAGATTTGGTTATGTCGCACGTGTGCCCATTGCTAGTTCTGTGTGTGACAACTGCCTTCTTCAGTGTTTCTAAACACATTCTTCCCTCCCTACCATTACACTGCTGCAGACCCTGCAGATAACTGAAAATTGAGCCACACTCTGGCATTCATTTAGGAAACAGTCTCCTCGGATGTCAGAGATATTTTTTTTGCAGCTAGTGCTGAAGGGAGCAGAGTGGTTTTTGTTCCAGCACTTTCCACTGCAGCCATCTTACAGAGCCAAGTGTCTCCAGGAAGGTTCTATGTGCACCAACATGGCCCACCCCTCAGCACACAGCATCACAAAGAGCTTGGACCACAATTAGCTGGTGATTTCTGGAACTTTGGGTTCCCATGTTTCAGTGCAGACATAAACTCTTTGGCAGTTTGAAATAATAAGTGCTCAGCAAAGTGCAATTTCCCACCAGTCCATAAAACAGAACATATTTTTTATAGAGAGCTCTGACGATGTCTGGGACACCAGAAATGCCTTGTGAAATTATTTTTTGCTGATTATCAGGTACCTGCTGGTCAGTGGTGGAGCCCTGGCTGCTCTGAGCTCTGTAATCATTTCCTATGAATCTCTCAGAAACAAATGTCAGCACAGACCTCTTCTAGTCTGTCTGTGGGTTAGCTGCCACCATACTGCCCCCTCCTTGCCAGTGCAGGTGCATGTCAGCAGATGGCTCTGAAGTCCCTCTTTCCTTCTTTGGTTATTACCCTAACTATAGCAGGCTGAGCCTGCTTGTTCTGAGGCCTGGCCAGACTACCACATCTGACTCTTGATTGGCATACAAAGGGATAATGCATCAGGATTATTGGCCCTTGTCATTCCATGCCACAGTAACTTGTTCTGGATCCCACTGTGTTGCTATTTTGTAAAAGTTTAAAAATTACAAAGTCCAGGTGGAAACCGGGCGCGATGGAACACGAACTGTAGAGGGTACATTAATCATAGAGTTTAATACAGGGTGGGAGAGTAAGAGAAAGGAAAGAGGAAGAGGAAGAGAGAGTGTAAGAATAAGAGAGTGTAAGTGGGCGGCGGTCTGTCTTTTAAAGGGGTCCTTCACACCCGTGTGCAACTAGTACCCATGGAACCCTGGGCTGACCAGAGTACCGCCTGAGTGCATTCTGCCAGGTAACCGGGGCGGCCAGATAATGCCTGAATCTTTCACCCTGGGATAGACCGTGAGTCCCGCCAGTCTTCATTGTCTTCACAGTGGGACCGTGTTGTCTCCCTTCTCATTCTGATACTTCATGAGTTTGTGTCTGGCTCTCTTCTTTCTCAGAACACTCTAGAACATTGTAACCCCCCTTCCCTCCTTTTCATGTGCACACATATGTGGTACATGCATGCATATGTGTATCTATGTTTTTTATGTGTGGTGACACGTGTGTGTGTGTGTGTGTGTGTGTGTGTGTGTGTGTGTGTGTGTGTGTGTGTACATGCACTCGTGAGTATGTACAGGTGGAGGCTCTAGGTGGATGTCAGAAATCTTCTTCAGTTTCCCACCACATTGCAGGATCCACCAGTCAAGCTCAGGTCTCAAGTTCAGATCTCAGTGCTAAGGTTGGTCTAGCTAGCCAACCTTAGGTGTCCTGCTTCTAACTTTAAGGCTATAATTATAGGTGAGCCTCTTTGCCCTCAGGCGTTTTATCTGGGCTCTGGTGATCTTAATTCTGGTTCCCTTGCAAGTATAACAAGTACTTTAGCTGCTGAGCCATCTCCCAGCCCCTGAATTATCTTTATTTTTCTTTTTCATGCATCAAGAGAATGTTAGATATGAGCCCAAGTAAGAGATACGGCAGAGGCAGTGGAGGGGAAATAAGTGGGGGAGGGAATGCCGAGCTGGGGCTCTCAGTGAACACACAATGACAAATACTGATTTTTGTAAGTACTTCAACAAAACAGGGAGGTGGGAGAATTTGGTCTAATTTTTTTAAAGGAAAAAATTGTTAATCTTTTTGTTTTGTTGAGGATTGCATACAATATATTTTAATCATGTTCTTTTCCAAACACCCACACCACACCACCCCCCCCCCACTATCATGGAATCTGTTTTGTGTTGGCCAGCTATTCCTGAGCATGGGGCCTTTCCTGGAGAGTGTTGATATACCCATGACACTCCACTGAAGAAAACTGGTTTTCCCTCCTCTAGCAGCTGTCAATTAGAAACAGCTTCTTGGGTGGGACTTTGGGCTATTTTCCTCTTGAGTCTGTCTGACTCAAACTTGCAATAAAACGACTCCCAAATGATAAAGAGCTACACCCACAGGTCAATGCATCCATCACTCAACCCTCATCAGATAAGCCACTTGCGGTAGATGGTTAGTATAGAGGCCACAAACAAACTGTGTGCAGACAGTGAGAACATTTGTAAGCACTCAGCCATAAATGGGATGGCTTTGTCAAACCTCTTCCCTCGGGGATCATGGTTCCATATGGAAGATGAGGCAGGAAGACTGTAAGAGCCAGAGGTGATGAATGACTGCAAGAAATGCCTTTTACCCACAACAGGACTGACGCATGTGTGAACTCACAGAGACTATGACAGCCTGAATAGGAATTCAATATTTTATCTGCAAAAAAATTATTGCATTCCCAACTAGTTGACTGCTGAATGTGAAAGAGATTTCTTTTCTTGGACATCACTCTGGTCTGCATGCAGTTTTTCAGGGTGGCTGCTGGGTCCACGACTACCATTTCGATGAATGCAGGTGTAGACAGCTATGTCCCACATATCACAGGTAGAGGGGCTCCTCCCACGGCTGTGATATGAAGACCTACAATTAAATTATTGCTATTTTTCAGCCAGAATATTTGTATCGTCTTTTATAGTTTTGTAATTGTTTTACCTGTCAACCAAGGCGTTGCCGCTTGCCTTCCAAGCTTCACTGAGCATGAACCTGAGGGGGTCACAGTCTACTTGCCCCAGTTCTGCTCACTGGTTTCAAGTGAGAATTACTTGTTGAAGGAATATCATTTGTCTCTTTTATTGACACTTAAATTATGGTTTCTGTATGGAAGAGCAGAGTGTAATTTTGAAGTTAGCAGCTAAATATGCTTGTGGGAGAGTAAGCTAAGGTCTTAGAAGACATGGTGAGCCACACACACACATACAAACTCCAGTCTTTTTTCGGTTCACACTCCTCATAGTTGAACAAACCCACAGAATCCTGCCAGTTACATGCCTGGGCTTGAAATAGCCCATGAGGTTACCTTGGTCATTCACAGTGGGTGAAATGTAATTCCCTACGGTACTTTTCTAGGTCTAGCTTAAAATGACTCTTGCCAGCTGGGTGGTGATGATGGCACACACCTTTAATCCCAGCACTTGGAAGGCAGAGGCAGGTGGATCTCTGTGAATTTGAGGCCAGCCTGATCTACAGAGCGAGTTCCAGGATAACCAGGGCTATACAGAGAAACCCTGTCTCACAACAAACAAACAAGCAAAACCAAAATACCCAGCAAAAAAAAAATCAACTTTGTAAAAGGTGGGCTGTAACTGCTTTTGGTAGATGTTTCATTCTATAACACACCAATGTCAATGCATTTTAGAGTATTCTGTCTAAACTGCAGCTCTTGCCAGTTCCAGTTGCTGTCCCCTGGGCACCTGCCGTCGCTGCTTACACTTTTGATCTAGACAGAAAAACTACTATTACCTCTGTTGATAATTACAATGTTTCAAGGGGTGGTGTTTTAGCAACCTGTTAAAAAATACGTGTTTAAGTTTTTAAAATTTGTTTTTTTTTATTTTATGCATGAGAATTTGCCTGCTTGCCTGTCTGTGCACTACATGAGTGCATTATTTATGTAGGCCAGAAGAGAGGACATTAGATCCCTTGGAACTGGAGTTAATAGATGGTTGCTAACCACCATGTGGGTGCTGAGAATTGAACCTGGGTCCTCTGGAAGAATAGCCAGTACTCTTAACCTCTGAGCCATTTCTCCAACTTCTAAATACAGATTGGATCACATTGCCTTATATGTTAGTTTATTTTCTGTGATGATGATAAATACCACAGCCAAAAGCAAGGGAAGGGTTAATTTTAATTTACCACCTCCAGGCACAATCCATCATTGAGGTAAGGCACCCATTTAAGCTGGAACCGTGCAGGAATGCTACTTCTAGGTCACCCACTGACTGGTGCTCAGCCGGCTGTATTATACAACTCACATCCATGTGCCTAGGTGTGGTGCTACCAGCAGTAGGCTTGAACCTCCTGTGTCAACATCAATCAAGACAATCTCTCACCAACACAGGTCAGTCTGACATGGGCAATCCCTGAGAGTCTCCCTCTTCCCACAGGACTCCAGGCTTTGTCAAGTTGAGATTAAAAACTAACTAGCAGCTGATGATGGAAGTTTCCCCCTTTCTGGAATTCTTGAAAGGACTAAAATGACTTGTTTTTGTTTTGGCCTGCAAGAGTGCTTCAGGTGAACAGGCTTCGGTGGCACTCATACTGTCATAGCCCCCTGCCTGCAGGCCACATCGAATGATGGCAAAGCAGCTGGTTTTCCTTTTTCATCCACCTGCCCCATTGTGAAAGAAGCCTGGAGCTCACCAGCCCTGGGAAGGCTTCCTGGAATTGGTTATCGGAAGTTCTTATGTGATGCTTAAAGTCAACTCTAAAACCACACAGTCAGTCTTCCTGAGCCCAGGCTACCACCTTGCCTAGAGTAGCATTTCATTTCCTCTTAGATTTTAGTTTTTTTTTTGTGTGTGTGTGCCTATGTTGTGTGTACCTGTGTGTGTGTATGGAGGCCAAACTGTGACCTTAAGTGTTATTCCTCAGGCTCTGTGGCACTGCCCACCTTATTATTTTTTTTCTTAATTTTTTTTGAAGATAGAGCCTCTTTCACTGACCAAGACCTCTCTGCAATATGTAAGCTAGGCTGGCTGGCCAGTGGGTCTCAGGGATCTGTGTTTCCACCACCTCTCTGGTGCCAAGATTACAAGAACAGACCACTCTGCCTGACTTTGTCTCTAGGGTGTGTTCAGGGGGATCCAAAGCAGGCCTTCATGCTTGTAAGGTGAGCTCTTCACCTACTGAACCACCTCCCCAGCCCAGGGTTCACTTCTTCTTCATTGTTTATAACATCTGGGCCTTCATTGTTTATAACATCTAGTTCCTGGTAACTAGAATGAGACTTAGGCTTCAGGTGACCATCTCTAAAGAGCGATTTTCCAACCCATCAGCCGAGGTTTATCTGGGGTCTGGAATCAGCCTTTCATACAAGCAGACAGCACTCAGATGTCTTCAGTCTAGACACAGGGCAGTGGAAGGCCGAAGATGTGGGCCTGGAGGCCAGAGCGTGATGCTCAGTTGCCAAGGACAATTTCTGGTAGTCAACACGCATCTTTGCATGGATAGAAGCATTCACTATTGATCCAATACCTATTGTTGTTCTTTCTGAATCATTACACAATATTCAACCACGTCTATTGTTTTGAAAACATAAGGAGAGGGCAAGCATTTTCACAGCAATGTCGATTTTTTGCCTTCTGCATCAACAGACAAAAAGCCAAGCACATGAGATTTGAGGCTGGTGAAAGTCCAGGTGACATACACCTCTGCTCCTCTCTGCTCAACCCTGAGGAGCTTGCCTCTGGCTGCTTTGCAGCTCCTCTTTCAGAATTCCATTTAGAGATTTGTACCCAAAGTCAAATTCCGCACACAACAGGCAGGGCTCATCTGTTTGCATTCAGAAGAGACAGTACGGTACTCTTTGACAACATGCAAAGGAAAAAAAGCTGTCTGCCTGGGTTAGAGGCACTGAGCTGGAAAACGGGGACAAAGGTGTTCTGCAAGATAGGGTCTGGCTTGGCAACAGTGACAGCCACAGAGAACAAGGCATTATCAACTGAGGAAAACATTTAAACCAGGTAGCTGTGAAGGGAACAGAGTGGGGAGGGGAAAGAGTTTTTCCTGGTACTTGTGTGTGTGTGTGTGTGTGTGTGTGTGTGTGTGTGTGTGTGTGTTAACTATTATGCTGAAGTTTGATTCTAACATCTCTATAAGCTGTTGCTGGAGTTTTTTGTCTCGCCAGGTCCCACAGTCCTTTAGCTCCAAATAAACAAACAGATACATATATTAATTATAAAACTGTTGGCTGATGGCTAGGGCTTCTTATTGGCTAACTCTGTCTGAATTATTAACCCATTTCTATTAATCTAAGTATTTCCATGTGGTCTTATCTTACCAGAGAAGGGTCCGGACTCCTTCCTCTACTACATGGTATCTCCTGGAGGTCTGTCTCTGCCTACCTTTCCCAGAATTCTCTTCGTCTCCTAGCCCCACCTATCTTCATGCCTCTAATGGCCAAATAGTGTTTTATTCACCAACCAATAAGAGAAATATATATCCAGAAGGACATCCCCCATCAGTAAGCCTCTTTTCCTTCTGAGCCCTGGGGCATGCATCCTATTTGCCCTGTTTCTCCCTTTCCTCTTTCATGTCAACTGCTCTGTGGACTAGGGGATGGGGAGAGTTACAGACACTTGGTAGACTCCCAGGTGGGCGTTAGTGAGGCAAGTGAATGTTCTTTTCAGGCTTAAGGTGCCCTTCAGTTCTGATTGTATCTGACTGTCCCTCCTACTGAAAACAAGGGAGGTGTCTGCTCCTCTGAGACTTGTGTCTGGAAGTTTGGAAGCTCAAGGCATAGGTGAGGTTTGTATGACAAGGGATGCTTGATGCCTGGGAGACCTACACAGGGTCAGAGACAGGAAAAAGATGGGTGGTTCAAAAGCTGTGGAAGGAATTTAAAACGGGCCATGAACCCCCCCCCCAATTGTTTCCCCTAGCTCAGCCTCCTCAGTCAGTGCAGGGAGGACCCCAAAGGAGAGGGCACAGGGTGAGCCAGCCAGCCAACTGTCATCCCTAATAGTAGCAATCCAGTCCACCTGGTTAGAGCAGTAAATTCTCAGTCCTTGCCCCTAGATGAACCCAACCTAGATTCCTGTTCATGTCATTTTCCAATATAGGGAGGGACATGAAGGGACCACAGTAAAACCTCAGAGCACATACAGTCTCTGAGTCTTCCTGGTCAAGCTGTTTCTGTCTCCGTGTGACTGTAGTCATTTCTTTCTTCTTAACAAAGAAAGGGTTTTGACTAGTCCTGTGCCCTAAATTTAGAGGCAGAAGCCTTGACCTCTGTCCCTTCAGAGTGTGGCTGTCTAGTGCCAGGCTCTTTAAAAGTAGTAATTGGGATAAACTCGGTTGGGTTTTAAGAGGAGATCAGAACACAAGGTACAACCAGTGGCCTGGCCCTCTGAGGACACAGGAAGGGTGCAGGGCATCAAGGGAAACCCACTTCATTTGAACCTTTTCTGGGCTTCAAGCCCCAAGGGTGGGGTGGGTGTGGAACAATCAATGTTTGTTTCTTATGTCCCATTTCACCCAGGTATTATTTTGTCATGACAGACCTGGGAAAATGAGCACAATTAGAAGTGAGTTTTTGCACACACTCGACTAGATAAAAGCACACAGCTCTCTCTCTCTCTCTCTCTCTCTCTCTCTCTCTCTCTTTCTGTCTGTCTGTCTCTCTCCCTCTGTGTGTGTGTGTGTGTGTGTGTGTGTGTGTGTGTGTGTGTGTGTATTATGTAAGCCAGACACAGATCCACTGAGCTGGAGATGGGATGGTGGTCACGGGAAGCCCAGAGTAAACTGTCCTTTTCAGATGACCAAATTAGGCTTCCCATCCTCCAAAAGCCAAGCCATTCAGCACTGGACAGCAGGTCTCAGGGTACCTCTATTTTAGGACAAAGAATCACTCTCCCTTGGGAAAGGCTGGCTGCGTGTACCAAAGAAGGGGTTAGCCTGGTAAGTTGAAAGAATGGAGACCTTGTTTTTTGTGTGCATTAAGGAAATCACAGAGGAGGAAGTCCACTTGCTTGTGGTTGCTGATGCTCGACTTTGCACATTAATCTCTGCTCTTTGCAGAGACCTGGAAAATTGCAATTGTTCACACCGGCTGCCCCTGTGCAATAAACACAGAGGTGGCTGCTGGAGCCAGCAGGGGCCCTGTGGCTTGTGATCACACCTCCTGCTCCTCGAGGGAATGTCCCTTTCTCAATGTCTCACTGAGGGGACACTGTGGACCTCTACATGGCCTATTTCCAGCTTTTAAGAACACTTTTTTTTTTAATGAGCACTTTATAAAATACAGTGTTCCATGTTCAGTGTTGGTACTGTAATCCACTTATGTGCAAAAATTCCTTTTTATTATTAATTTTAGTTTTGAGGAAGAAGATGGCTTTGTCTTCTCCAAGCTGGCTACCTTACTGTCTGAGTATGTCTTCATCCATTTTGAGGCTTACAGAATTAAAACTCCCAATTCCTGTGTGTTTTCTTTGTCACTTTGACTTTCACTATCCCTAGGTCAAGGTTGGGTCCTCAGGAAGAACCCCTTTGGCTCCCGAGGGCTTTGATAAGAAAGAGGCGTGGATTCAGCTCAAATCCCCCAACTGCTCTGTGTAGACTAGCTTAATTGTATCAAGGGCAACACAAGTCATAGACTAATTCTTTTAGAGTTAATGTTACAGTCTGAAAGATGGTAGGGCATCCTGTGAACCTTGGCATTCATATACCCTCCTCTCAGGGTGTGCTTAAGTTAAATTCCTGTTATTTCCCGATGGAGTGCTAAGATTTTAGTCCTTTTATAGTACGCTATGTGCTTCGACTCCTAACGAAGGGAAACTCCTACTCAGGACAATTATATCCCAATTTACTGCTTATGTACCGATTTCTGATCTACAGGATTAGGCCTTAGGAGGTAATTAGTTTCTGTCAAATAAAGCTCAAACTGAAGAGAGCTGTGATTATGTAAATGGAAGCCTTTGTGTGTGTGTGTATGCATATACATGGGTGTGTGTGGTGTGGGGTGTGTTAAAACTGAAAACTGTGTGTTCATGACTTAACTGTTTGCACCATGAGACAATGATGTCATGTTATCATGAACCTGGAAACAATGTATTCAAGGTTTCCTTTCTGAAGGTCAGGGGTAAATATGGTGTGTGTGTGTGTGTGTGTGTGTGTGTGTGTGTGTGTGTGTGTGTGTGTGCGCGCGTGCGCTTTCATGCATGTATTTAGTGCTAAAGACGAAACCTAGAGTCTTGTACATACTAAGCCTGGCTCTACTACTGTGCTGCATACCCCATCTCATGATAGACTTCTGAATTCTGCTGCATTTTAAGTGGTTCATCCTTTCCTGCGCAGGGGCGGGATCTCTGAATAGCTCTGTCACGCTCTGGGTGACTTTTCACGGCTGTTAATTTCTAAGGAATTAATGTTGGTTATTTGAAGTCTGCTACTTAGATTGTGACTGCAGGGATGGGAAACAGCTCAGTAAATTGCCATTTCTAAGCCATGGAGAACTTTTGCTGTGCTTCTCTACCTTGGGACCGGTTTGGATTGTCCCTCCCACTCTGCCTCCTTCCTGGTGCTAACTCTCTCTCACACACACATATGACACACATCACAAACACACACAAACCACATACACATATACCACACACACATACTACACACCACAACACATGCGCACATGCCATACACACAGCACACACCCTATATATACACCACAAGCACACACACCACACATATACTATACACCACATACATACTGCACACCACAAACACATATACACATACCACACACACACATATACCACACACACACATACTACACACCACAACACATGCACACATGCCATACACACAGCACACACCATATATACATACCACAAACACACACACCACACATATACTATACACCACACAATACTACACACCACAAACACATATACACATACCACACACACACATATACCACACACACACATATACCACACACCACAATACATACATACTGCACACCACAAACACATATAAACACATATACACATACCACACACACAAATACCACACAATACTAAACACCACACACATGCACATACATGCCACCCACACAGACATACTACACAACACAAACACATATACATATACCACAAACACACACATATACCACACATACACACCAATACATACTACACACCACAACACATGCACATACATGCCACCCACACAGACATACTACACAACACAAACACATACACACACCACAGACACATACAACATACCATATACACACACGCCCACACATACTATACCCCACAAACACATATACACATACCACACACACACACAACACACCATATACACATATCACAAACACACACAACACACATACACATATACCACACATACACCACACCATATACATACACCACCACCTGCCCCCACAATCCCCTAACAAACCATAGAGACCCACCACAGACACCACATTTTTTTGGGGGGGGGTGGCACCTTTCTCCGATTTGGGATTCTCTAAAATTCTACATTTAATGAGCATATTTATCTATTTTCTGCTTCCTCTGGGAATCAGGGGCTTGAGTGTCTTCTCTGCTACTCTCCAGTCCCCAGAGCTATGACAGCTCATTGTGGACCCCCTGCTAAGAGATAACAAACCCTGGCACACAACACCTGGTCAGCCTGGTGGACTTTTGCAAGCTGGTTGATTGAATCATATGTTCAGACTGGGAGCTCTGAGGTCCTGATTTCTCCCAGAGCTATGCTAATCACTGCACGCAGGTGCCTGTTATCCTGGCCTGCGTCCACGGAACAGAAATAGTGCAGCATTGCAACAGACCCACACAGTGTGGAGTAAAACCTGGGTTTGGAGTGCACTGACCAGGTGACCTTGGGTGAGATGCATAGTTACCTCTGATCTTTGTAAGATGGTGATAGCAGACATTCCCCACAGAAGCACACACACACAGAGAAATCAAATAGCAAAGCGACTTGAAAATCCATCAAGCCCAGAGTTAGGTGAGGAGTCATCAAAGGCTGGGTCGTGAGTCTCCCACAACTCTAGTTGAAACTCTCTCCTCTTGTAGCTCAAAATGTGACTCCATGTGGGGACAGCATCTTTAAGGAGGTGACTGGCACTCACTGAGGCCATTGGGGTGAGTGGTAATCTGTCAGGGCTGGGTCCTGTTAGGAAGGGGGTCTCTACGTTTGCAGTCACAGGGACATTCTTCACCATACAGGGACACAGTGGGAAGGCTGGCATCTGAAGACTGAAGGAGAGGACTCAGGAGAAACCAGCCATTCTGACACCTCTGTTTCAGATTCCTCAAGATGACAGGAAACACGTCTAATCTGTGGGGTTCTGCCACAGTGAGATCACCTGACTGATGGTGCTAGTCTAGTCTTGTTGGTGGCAGTTGGGCAGACTGAAGGACCTCCACGACCATACAGGACTCGACGTCTGTTAGAACCCATAAATGTTCAGCCTGAGCTGTGAGTTTTCACAACACTCCCAGGGACATGAGATACTCTTTGGGGATTTTCTTCAGTTGGTAGCCGTTCCGTAACTTGGTAAATAAGATTACCTTCCTTACCTTTGCCCATCAAATGATCTGTTCAAGAAAGCCCACAGAAGCATGTGAAGGAAGATCTATTTCATGCTCAATAAACAAAGATTCTCATTAGAAGGAGCTCTTTTGACCAGGTTACCTGAATGCCACCATGACAAGGTCAGTCATATTGCCAGAGGCCACTACCTACTTGGATTTCTGCAAAGGGAAACTGTGTTTCAGGAGAGCAGCATCAGAAATATCTATAGTGCAGTATAAACCTGACTAGGACTGTTGCTTTCTAACTGAACCTTAGGAGGGCAGAATAGAAGCACAAGATACACTGTTACTCAGGGAAAGTGGTTTCTTCATTATGCCTGTGGCATTTGCAGATTTCTGTGACATGTCCTGCTAGTTTGATAATGTTTCTGTTTAGAAGGAAAGGCTTAATTGGCTGGGGCTATTTCCCAAGTTCTGTGATCTTTAGTGTGTGTGTGTGTGTGTGTGTGTGTGTGTGTGTGTGTGTGTGTATGTGTGTGTGTGTCCCCATGTATAAGAGAGAGAAGAAGACAGGACATACATTGTGATAGGTAGACATATATATATAATGGATAAATGATGAGTAAAATGATGACTAGATGGGTGGAAAGACAGATAGATGGATAAGTGATTGAATAGATAAAGGAATGGAATAGTAGATAGTTGAGTAGGTGGGTGGATGGATATATATCCATATAGATAAGATTGGATAGAATGATGGACAGATGGCTGCATCAATGGACACATAGACAGACAAATAGCAAAACAGAGAAATAGTGAGAGATAAGATGATATATATATATATATATATCATTTACATACACACATATATATATATACATGTGATTGATAGATGATTGATAGATCATAGGTAGGTAGATAATGTAGATAGTGTAGCAGTTGATGTCAGTTGTCCAACCTGGTAAATTTGTATATTTACTTCCTGTAAGACGTCTTCCAAGTGATGAACTCAAGACTACAAGTCTTCTGGATTTGTGGGGGATCATGGTTCATGGTTCACAGGAGACATTGTGGCTATGGGGACCTTTGTTTTCTTGAGGAAATGGCCAGGAAGTCAAGGTTGTCTTCATTTTCTAATGAAGCTGCCAACTTTTACATGGAATCTGCTGAGTGGTGTGGGCATGCCCTGAATCTTGACCACTCTGTGACCAGATTCAGCATTTTATTGCCCATGCAGAAGGAAATGGCATTCTTTCAGAACTCCAAATAATGTCTGTGCAATCCTAGGCTGGAGTGTTGTGGAAAAATACTGCTTATTCAGAGTGATAAAAAGCCTCTGTTGGAGGTGACTGATGTAGGTTTTTCCAATTCAGACAGTAGAATCCTAAATAAAAGTGTCAGGTGGAGCCCACCCAGGTCAGATACAAGCCTTCTTCAAACATCTTTATGAGACCGCCAATGGAGACAAAAGGGAAGGGTTGCGCTGCCAGATGGGAAGGACGATGACACTTTTAACCTGCTGGAAACACAGACTTCTCACTCTCTCATGGATAGAGCCACTGGGCAGAGAGACCTTTGCCATGTTCAGAGTCTTCCTAGCCCTGGTGACTGGGCTGGGTCCTGCAGTGTTCAGTCTCCCTGTATACTCTGGTCTGTGTGCTGTGCCCAACACGGGTGGCGCAGCTGGCTGGTCCTTACTGACTGTGTTTTGAATATGTTTTCCATGGTTTGAATCACACAACTAGGACCATTTCTGTAACAAGCCAGACACACCCAGCTGCCTAGACTGACCATGAAACATCCATGATGTAATGTGTCAGGTTTTCTCCCAATTAGGGTGCAAGTAACCTGTGAATCACACCAATAAGTAGGTGCAGAGACCCCAGGGCTTAAGTACCTCATTCTCGCCTATACCCCTTCTTCCTATCTCTGCAGCCCTGGTCACATACAGCCTGATACTGTTTAAAATTTAACTTACAATAAGAAGTTGAACTGTACAACTGGGGGCCAGGGAAGGAAGTGATTTGTCTTCCAGTTTTAAGAAAAGGAAGCCCAGAACTGTGTTACCATTACAAACCTTCATTGCCTTTATGGTGGTTAGAGACGGTCCTCAATGTCACTCTTACCTAGACTTCTGTTGTATGGTAGTTTTATATGGGAAGATGCAAACAAACATCTTTTCAGCCCAGAACAGCAAAGACAGATAAAAAACAAAAACAAAAACAAAAAACAAAAACCATGTTTCACTCAAGTCTAGCCTTGTCAACTAGTGTGTTTACTGGGTTTGCTTTACAGAGGCCTGAGTGAAGAGTGGCAAACAGAATTAGGGGTGACTTGAAGGCAGAGGCATCATCAAAAAGCCCCACTCAGCATAAGCAACAACTCAGGAAAACCATATCCCTAGCAGACAGCTCTGTGGAAAAGCCTTCCTGCTCTAGAAACTGCCTACTGCCTTTGTAGCTCTGGGAGGGGCCTGGGGAATTTTGAGCTTTCTGTGAGCCTCCTTCCACCTTCTTGGAGGGGATTGTTCAGTTTGGATGGATTAGCTGCTCAGCACCCCACTCTACATTGGTCTGTCTGTGACATTGGGGGCTAGGAAAATAAATTTTTTTTTATTTCTGTATTTTAAAAAAGGAAAGCCAAGAACCAAGGTAGTTAAGAACCTCCTCCAGGGTCACAGCCACTGAAGCGATCCCCGAAACTGACTCTAGCCGGGCTCGACACCTCAAGAGTTTCTGGGGGTGGAGGCTGACAGGTAGGAAGAGCCAGCGCCTCACCCTGAAGAGGCTAAGGGCACTGTGGGAACACGATGCATGTGTTTTGTTTATTCCCTGGCCAGATGAGAGTGGCAGCCGGTGTCTAGTATAGGGTAGGGTTGAGAAGCCTGCACACCATTCCCCATTGTCAGCGGGGAATGCATGGACTACTTTCTCCTCACTCAGGCCTTCTCTGTTGTATCCTTACCCTCTTCCAGGTCCAAGGCCCCAGGGTCAGTGATACGTGGTTACACCCATGCCTTCCTGATTCATTCTGGGTAACTGTGTCTGGATGCCTGCATCCTGTTCTTTCCACCTCTTCTCTGAGCCTCATCCCTTTGAGAATCAATGCTTTCTGTGCCATTCTCCTGTGGCCACATCTCTGTCTTCACATCTTCCATCCTCTTTGAACCAGACAGCTCTGGTTGGCCCCACGGTGGCTTTGACTACACACTTCCCATCCACACTTCCTTACAGACCTGTTGTGAATCCATGATAGAGGAGGAGGTGGTGAGAACAGGGACCCACTGGCCAATAGAAATTACTTACTGCTGGGCGTGCTGGGTGTCTTAGACCTCAGGCTAGAGGTGTGTGCTTGCTTGACAGAGTTGTTCACAACCAGCAGCTGCTAATTGGACACCCATTTGGTGTCAGGCCCTAGGAGACCTTCTGGAACAAGGCAAGCAGAGCCCCTTCCTTCCCAGGCTCACACCCTGGAAAGGGAAGTTACAGTGAGGACAAACCAGGGATGGAAAGAGTTAGAGTAATGGAGGTAATGGATAGTAAAGGCTACAGTGAATTACAATGCAGGCCTGTGTGTGTGTGTGTGTGTGTGTGTGTGTGTGTGTACATGCACATGTATAGTGTATTTTCAATGAATATCATATACACACAAAACAAACCCTAGGGGCTTTGGCCTTCCAGTCTACAATGCTGAGAGCTTCTGTGATATCAACAGCAAAAACCAAACCAAACCAAACCAAAACAGAGTGTGCCCTGAGCTCTGCTCTGGGGTGAAGGAGAAGGGAGGCTTTCTTCAGAGTCACCCTGCATCTGAGCTGCCATTGTCAATAGGGACCCTGGAAGGAGACCTTGGGAGGTTCCAAAGATGGAAGAGGTTCTAGAGATGGGAGCCCAGATGTGGCACTCCACAACTTCTATGGCCACTCTTTGCTCTTGTTGATTGGATGCTCAGAACTGTCCTGTCCTGCTGCCAGGACCCCCTGGAACCATTGCAAGCCTTCACCAGTACCAACTCTTTGCCATCAGATCTGATGAGCTGTCTGTCCTCCTAATCTCCTTTCTGCAACTCTGGTCCCTGGCCCCCTTGGAACATGGAGCTCATTGCTTCTCCTGTGACAGTGCAGACTTTCCCTGAAGGAAGGCAAGGCTCTGAAGTGAACAGAAAGTGACAAGTCCTTAAATATCAGAAGTTGCTTTGCAAAGCATTGTAATACTTCTCAGATGTGGGTGGGATCAATGGATCACTTTTGGTGGAAGATATTAGTTTAAGATGTAATTGTAAAATTGATTTTTATGGCCTGTCCTTACTACTGCATCTTGAATCCCCTAAATATACACAATTTTCTGCATCTTCATTTATCATTTGTCAAAACAAAATTATTGTTTTTTCCCATTATTACAAAAGGGAGAAGATGGATCAGGCCCTTCAAAAACTGTGGGCTGCAGCAACATTTTTTAATCTGAAAAAAAAAAATCCCTCTCCTGACCTCCCCTGAATTGCAGCTAATTTCCCCTATCACCATCACTTTACAGTGGATGCAGGGTCTCCTTTGGGAGGGAAAGATCAGAAGTACAAAACTCTTGTGACAAATGACTACTCATAGAGCTACAGAGCCAGATAGTATCGATGTCAGCCCAGAGCTAGGGCCACTGCATATCTGTCATTCTTGCCTTTCAGTTCAATTTCATATTTCCCAGCATCTACTTGGGTTGCAGGCAACTCCTGTCATTTCCTGTGGCCCTGCCTACTGTATTCACTGCCATGTGGATCAATAGGCCAAGGACTACTTGACCTGGAGGGGTGCAGCTGAAGAATTCCACCATTCTCTGTCTGTTAGACCCCCATGGATCCTGAAGGAAATCCCTCAGCATTCCTTGCACAATGCACTCTATGGCTCAGCTTCTGCAGTCATGGCAGTGAGTTAGAAAGAAAAGTTAATTGATTTAGGTCACAAACCTGCTACACTAACAAGGCTCACAAGGCCAGAGGCGGATCACTTGCCCCAGATGGAAGAGTGCTGGGGGTGCTCCGGGCAGAACCTGTTTAATCTCTAAGAAAACTGAGAGGAGCCTGCTGAAGGATCTGAAATGGAAATGTTATGCAAGGAAATTCTGAAATAAGTGCAGATTTTCCCGAATGTCTGCCATCTATCATCTACCTGCCACCTGCCATCTATATCTGTGGGTCTGTTTATCATCTACCTGTCTGTCTATCTACCACCTACCATCTATATCTGTATGTCTGTTTATTATCTATCTATCTATCTATCTATCTATCTATCTATCTATCTATATCTTCTATCATTATCTATTTATCTATCAATTTACCTATCATCATCTATTTTCCATCTACTTAATTTAGTTGTCATCTTTCTATTAATAATCTATCTTATCTATTTTCTATCTATTATTATCTACTATTTATATTATTTATCATTTCTATCATCTCCTCCCTTCCCCACTCTGTTTTATCTAGCTGGCCTCTCTGCTCATTATTCAAGCCCAGGGTGACAGTGAGGCTTTTGCACAGGTCCTGGGAAGGTGGGAGCTGCTGCTGGCTTCAGCCCTGGCTTGTATTAACCTTAGTTCCTTTCGACTGCCTCCTCTGTAGACAGGAGCTTGGGTCTCAACTCAACTTCCTTCTAAAAGGCCTCTCCCTAATCTTAACAAATGAGCAGGCTTGCCCTTAAAGAACCTTCCTTTCAACTACATAAGAAGTCACCTTGAGTCTGGGCTGGGACCCTAGGGTCTGCATTCAAAAACAACAAAGAAGTGGTTCTTTTGATGAGTCCAGCCTTCACTGGGTTGGAGGATATAAAAAGATGTCTCCTCTCCTTTCTCTGGCAGGAGGATTTTGCTTACTTTTTTAATTACCTTTGGTCACTGCTCAGGAAGTGCCCAGCACAAAGGCACAATCATGTCAAGTCATCACTTGTTGCTGGCTTGTGTCTGTTCTCAGCAACCATGTCCTTGTAAGCTAGCTGACTTCTCTGCCTTAGTAAACACACTGCCCAGCCTGCCTTGCAGAATCACAATGCATAATTTGTGGTAGTGCAGTCTTATGGCGATGGTCAATAGTATGATTTGGCAATTAAAATGACCACTACTGGAACCTAGAAAGCAATGAGCAAATCTCATTAGCGACACAAGTATCCAAAATGTCACCCTGTCAGCTTTGAACACGGTGACCATCAGCTAGCATTACAGAAAGTGTCAAAACTGAGTCAATGACTTTTACCATTTTGCTTGTGGGTGGGTTTCAGAAAGCTGGAGAATTGCAGATTCTGAATGTCTGGAACTTTCCACCTTGTGCCCCTGGATTTTGCTTTGCAAACAGGGCCTTGTCTTGGGTGTGTGTGTGTGTGAATGAATACCTGAGCACATGGGATGGTGGGCCACACTGGCTCATGTATCTAGACTCCTGCCTGCTCTTCTATTTTCAGCTAGGTGGTCACCTTATATGTCTTTTTGTTTGTTTGTTTGTTTGTTTTTTGATACAGATGGGCAGAAGAAAGTCCAAGAAGAATTCGACATTGACATGGATGCACCAGAGACAGAGCGTGCGGCTGTGGCCATTCAGTCTCAGTTCAGAAAATTCCAGAAGAAGAAGGCCGGATCACAGTCCTAGTGGGGAAGCTGCTCCCTAATCCACCCGAAGACACCAAGTCCAACCACCATCTATCAAGAGACGAAGAGAACAATACCCTAGAGAGAAGTCATCCACACAGTACACACCCTCCTGAAAACCTGACATGCATGTACAGAAACCCATAGTATTTATGCCCCTATAGAAAGGTGTACACAATGGAATTGTGGGTAGCTTAATCTGATTATCTCCATAACAATTCCTCTGCAACTATTTTCCTTGATGTTGTAATAAAAAGGAGGTAAGATGAGCGATTCAAGTGTCTGCCTTCATTTCTCCCATTAGAGGAGGCTAGGGAAGTGTTCTTGAGGTTGAAGGTGACTGGAAGCCAGGTGCCCCTTGCATTCTTCTTAAAGCTTAGAGGTGTAACAAAGTGATTTGTTAGGGTGGAGCTATTCATTCTCAACCTAGCAGTACCTGCCATCACATTTATAGAGTGCTAGCTGCCAACAGGTGGTAGCTGTATTTTCTTAGGATGGGAGTGCAGTCTGTACCGGATTCAGAATATATAACTCATCCATGAGAACACAAGGCATGAAGGGTCGTGCATCTGTGGTTAGAATGTCACACAGGTGTACACAGCAAGTACCTTTCAGATCTGCAAAGGGTTGCCCCGCCCCACAAGGGACATCTTTACACCTGTGTAGTTCCAAGCAGCAAGCAAATGCTCCAGTCTCCTCGGTGCTCATGGTGGTTTGTTACTGGTTATAAGCTTGTTCATAAAAATATGTGGTATGGAGAAGATGCCTGGCTTTTCTCCAGGGTGAACCTTGCAGGCACACACATGGCTTCATATACCTCAAAGAGCGCCTATGGGTAGCAAAAACATTAATTTCCTGGGAAGCGTGGCTCTACAGCATCAGGAGTCAAATGTAGGTTGGTGGGTTGTGACTGTGAGCTGACCTTGGCCAGCAAGCACCAGGAGCACCTAACACCTGTGTTACTTATGGCTGTTCTTTTGAGCATCACTGTGAGAGAACCTGAAGCAGAAGTGACATTTCTCCCAGCACCCGAGAATGCTCTGTTTTCTAGGAAGTCACCATGGATGCTGTGGACTTGGCTGTGTGGCTCTGAGTGGGTCATAAGCACTTGTGAGAGGAGAGGGGCAGAGTGTCTGAGTGTTCACATATGTGCTGGCATATGGATGAAATGGTGTGGGAGTGAGGTAACAGCTGGAGATGGAGGGGACATTGTTCTGTCACAAAGCTCTTCTGCTGGTGTTAAGAGCACAGGCTGAGAAAGACTGTAACCCATGGGGGATGCCCCGTCACAAAAAAACCTATCTAGAATGTGCTTGCTGTTTAGTGTAAGGACATCCTTCCTGCTAGGCCTTCCTACGGCTGCTGGGGTGGGGGTGGGAGGCTATGCTTGAACTCTCCTGATGGTTTCAGGTAGTGAACACTATAAACAAGCTCATTTCTGCAATGGCAACCAATGAAGGCTAGGCGGGACACCTAATGGGCTGGTCCCCATTGCAAAGAAGACAGTAAGTTGAAAGTGCACCCCAGAAAGAGCAGCAGAGGTAGCAGGAGCAGGCACGGTAATAAATGTCACAGAAATTAGATGGCTTAAGATGTTATTCTCAGCTGGGCGTTGGTGGCACATGCCTTTAATCCCAGCACTCGGGAGGCAGAGGCAGGTGGATCTCTGTGAGTTCGAGACCAGCCTGGTCTACAAGAGCTAGTTCCAGGACAGCCTCCAAAGCCATAGAGAAACCCTGTCTCAAAAAAACTAAAACGAGAAAAAAAAAAAAAGATGTCATTCTCAGGGCTCCCTAAGACTGTTACCGTAAAGAAAGCTGGGACCCCAATCTCGCACATGTAATTACCTCAGTCATCTGTACCTGCGTGTCCAGTGCCACCACTTCTCCCATCCTGTGACCTTTTTTATCTAAAGGAAGTGTATCCTATTCTTATAGCTTATGGTCTGGCCCTGACAGCTGGAGGCCACTCTGGTCTTAAGGAAGCTATTGCCTCCTGGGGACTCTGTGTAAAGAACATATGCTAATGTAGTGTCTCTTCTGATGACCCCAAGAGTCTGGGAATTCTCTCTCAGCCTGGTGGGGAAACAAAGGAACTGTGAAGTTTGGAGGGGTCACTCAGACACTCCTGTGTGTTTTTCCATTGCAGCCATAGGACAAGGGTGCCCTGGGGATGCATTTAGCTTTACACTTCCTAGGAAGATTTACATGGATCACAGCTTCAGTTGGTGGGCTGGTGGTGAGACATTGGTTTCCCACCAAAAGCATGGGTTGGGTGTGTGGAGAATGAGGTCTAGGTCTCGAAGAGCAGAGGAAGAAGCTTGTGTTCCCAGGCCAAGGAGGATTTCTCCTTGTGGGATACAGTATTTATCTTGAAAGAAAGAAAGAAGCCCCTTCAGGGTATGCCACAAGGTGTCTGCAGCTTGGGGCAACAAGTGCTGATTCAGTTATGATCCATCCACTGAGCTATTATGAGCAAGCACTTGGTGTTGTGGCTGCAAGGCAAGGCAGGGTGCTTGCAGGCAGGCTGGTGGGAGAGGGAAGAGAATGCTAGATGTGGAGGATAGAGACAGGTAGAGCGGGGAACAGCGGCAGCAAAGCAGTGACCGGGAGACCCACATGCACCTTCCCTGGGGATGCGGCCCCATTGCAATGCTGGCAGCTGGCACAGAGGAGCTAGGCAAGAAGATTCTCTGCTCTAGGACTAGTGGGCATGGCAACACACCAGAAAAGTGGGCGTGGTATCACACCAGAACATCAGGTAGGACCCCAAGCATCCAAGTATTGAAAGTAGGCCCATTGTTAATTTTTAAGTCGGCCAGGCCTCCATAGAGAACTTAACCTGCCATAAGAAGGTCGTTCCTTGACATCAATATGCTGATAAAAATCTTGCTTTGTAGTTGTCTTAGGGTTTCTGCTCCTGTGAAGAGACACCATGACCATGGCAACTCTTTTATTTTTGGTTGTGAGCCTAGCCTTTAACAGCTGAGCCATCCTTCCAGCCCAACCGTGGCAACTCTTGTAAAGGGAAACATTTAATTTGGGCAGGCTTATAAGTTCAGAGGTTTAATCCTTTGTCATCATGTCGGGGAAACATGGCAGGATGTAGGCAGACATGGTACTGGAGAAGGAGCTGAGAGTCCTATATCTATAGTGACAAGCAAGTGGGAAAAGAGAGAGACACACTGGGCCTGGCTTGAGTATTTGAAACCTCAAAGCCCCACCCCCCAGTGAAACACTTCATCCAACAAGGCCACACCTACTTGAGTAAGACCACATCTCCTAAAAGTGCCATTTCCCATGAGCCTGAGGAACTATTTTCATTCAAAACACCACAGTGGTGTGACTGGAAAATAGTTAAGAATTTAAAATGAGATGGGTAAAATATACATGTGTCTACTGGCAAAGCCATGCCGTCCTTATCAATGTTTTGCTCTGGCTCAACTCAAACCATGGATCTCTTCTGTTTATGGCCACATCCATTTGTACCAATAGATCCTGACCCAAGGTAAGATTAACCAATCAGGTTCTTTCTCCTGAAAATTCGGGCTGGACTTGAGCCACTTAAATACACGGTGTTGATTTAAGACTCAAAGAGGTAGTGTAACAAGTTAAAAAAATTCAAGTTTTTAAAAAAATTATTATTGCTAATGAAATTCTTATTTGCAAGAATCTGTAAGGGGCCATTTGGAAGGAGGTACAGTAGCGCACAGGGCCAGAGTCAAGATTCAGGATACACAAACCTATGAGGGATAGAGGGGCAGCCCAGGCTGAGTTAGTCATTTGATTGCTATGAACAGGAACCCACTCACAGTAGCTAAAAAAAGAGAGAAACTCCAAAAATAGAACATTCAAGACATCCAAGAAAAAAAAAAAAAGAACACCATAGGCAGGCAGAATTTCATGAGATTTATAAATAACCTGGGCACAGTGGGAAAGAAGTGACACCTTCGACATCATCATCTTTGCAACATTTTACAACTTTCAGTAAAGTTTTACAGTTTTCTTTAAATATGTCTTGAATTTTTCTTTTTGTTCTATTTGTAAATGTTGCCCAGTCTTTGTTGTCCTTCTACTTGGGGACTTTATTATAAAGTATTCTGCAGCTGCCTTTTCAGCTGTCTGAGAGAATGACTGATTTCTGAATATCTTGCCCTGTTGAGTATTGAGTGAGCTGTGTGGTGTGATGACTTTCACTAACTTCCTGTGGCTTTGCAGGGAGACAGTCCTATCAGCTGCCAGCAATAACGCTGTCTCTTCTTTCATATGACTTCAACTCCTTTGTTTTTCCTCTCTTCTCTTCATTGTAATCCATCTCCCCGTGTTGCAGTAGGCTTGTCATCATTTCAGGTCCCCTGAGGGTGGTGGTGGTGTCAAGGGCTTGTACCTTTGAGGCTGAGTGGTTTTGACTTGGATACACATATTTTTAAAGTCTTTGAACCTCTTCAGTATTACTGTATGTACGCATTTTATCAAAGAGTCACCTAGATAAACTAGCATGACCATAACAAAAGACTGGAGAGGGAGGCAGGGCTTAGGGTCAGATGTGAGGAGACGATTCGTTCTAGTGTTGGGTTTAGGAGACTGCAACCTATTTGATGGATGACCAGGGCACAGATGACCAGCTAGGGACACTGTGACAAATGTCATGAATTTTTTTTTCCTGACTTAAACTGTTGACATTAATCTTTGCACTTCTGGAAGTCCCAGGTCAAGATGTTGGTAGACTTGGTTCCTAGCTATCATTTAGCTACTTATTGCAACTTATTTCACTGAAGAGAAAGACAGAGAGATAAAGGGAGGAAAAAGGAGAGAGAGAGACAGAGAGGGACACAAACACAGAGAGACAGAGAAGATAGTATCCTTTCTTCTTTGTTTTTGTAACCTGAGCTAATACTCACCACCCTTTTGTTTCAACTTCTCAAGGACTGAGTGGGCGTGCCATTGTGCCTGACCCCTTTGGTATTCTTGTGAGACACTAATTTCATCACAGGAGTCCTAGCTTCACAACATTGTCTAAACTTAGTTGTGTGCCGAATTCCCTAGCTCCTAATGTCCTAATATTGGGGGTCAGGGATTCACCATATCAGTTTAGGGCTGGGAGCACAAGGCTGGCCTGTGCCATCTGGCTCAATTTAGGGCTCCATGTTACATAAAGGGATCAGACCAGAGAGTGGTTGTTCTTTGTTTACTGCTCAGTTGATTCTCCACAGGCTTTGGCCCTATGCTCACTGACTACCTCTGTCCACTTTTGGTTGTTGGCACTGCTCTGGTTTCCTTACAGTTGTGATAAGCTCCTCTCCTTACTGTGGCACCACCCTTTAGAGGGTCTTTGTTCTTTTGTTAAAAGGAGCATAATTGAATAAGAATTGGGAGAAAGTAGCCTGCTCTGGTGTGTGTAACCTTTCCAGGAGTGAGAGGTCTGCAGAGCTGGATAATGATGGGTTGGGCAGGAGACACACACACACACACACACACACACACACACACACACAAACACACACACATAAACACACACATAACACATAGACACATACATGCACAACACACATACACGCACAACACACATACACACACATACACATACACACATACACACATACACATACACACACACATACAACACAACACACACACACATACACACACATACACATACACACATACACACATACACATACACACACACATACAACACAACACACACACACATACACACACATACACATACACACATACACACATACACATACACACACATACACACACATACAACAACACACACACATACACACACACAACACATACACACATACACGCACAACACACATACACACACACACACATACACACACACACAACACACACACACAACATACACACACACAACACACACACACACACACACACACACGCATGCACGCACACACACATACACACACACACACAACACACACACATACAACACACACACACACATACAACACACACACACATACAACACAACATACACACACACACACACATACAACACAACACACACACACACACACACACACACACACACACACACACACACACCCCTGTACCACCAGAGGCAGGGCCCTGTGATGTTCTTTAGGTAACACTAAGGACTGTTAAAGCTATTCACTCTTTTCTCTCTGAACTGTAAAGGCAATTTGAATATGAGGATCTGTGGCCTCAAAGCTGCCGTGCTCATTATTTCAACGCTGCAGGTCTTCAGCATCCAAGACTTTAAAGGGCTAGGAAGCACTTCTCTGTGAGTGCTTCTAAGGCTTTCATTTGGGACCTTCATGTGGGCTTTAACTACATGATCACTTCCCCAGACTGCCTGAGATCTGACGACCCAGAGCAGTTACTGTGGATAAGTTCTTGTTCAAGGCCAGGCTCTACTTCTGCCTTGCCAGATGAATTCCTGCCATGAGGCACCGAGAGATACCCAGGAAGTCACAGCTTCTGTTGACAAAGGAGGAGCCTACACTGCCTACTGTGTTCTCACGTGAGCTTTAACCTCACTGCAAGTATCGTCTTGGTGCCCTGCTCCGTGGTGTAGCCCTGGTGGCTATCTCCAGGTTTTCTAACCCCATCATTGTGTTTGGAACCAGTGGAAGACTGGTCAGAAGTAGAGCCTGAGGCTGACTTACATTATTAACTGGTGCAGAGGACTCTATGAAGGTAGTGTGGGAGAGGGGTCAACCTCTGGTTTCACGGTGCCATGCCCACTTTTCTCCTAGCAATTCTCATTTGGCACCTAGCACGAGTCTGGCTGTACCACCCTTTCCATGTGGTCCTGCCCGACAGCCTCAGTCTCTCATTGGCTATACCATGAGCTCGGGATGGAGCCAGTATCTTTCTTATGACTTTCAAAGACCCGTTAGGGGCCACTACCTTTACTGTTTGGATGGTCTCTTTGCTCTTTCCATATAATCTCCCCTGTCCCTTGTCTAGATGTTAGACTCACAGGCAGGCCCAGCTTTTGCCCCACCCATCTTTGCATCATGGGAATTCCCAGCATTCTCTAGTTCACACTGACTTCTGGAAAAGATAAGTCTCCAGCTCTGGCTGACTGTTCATGGGAGAAGTTCATGATTTGTTTTAAGCAGAGATTGGGCCAACTCTGTTCTCCAAGTGCAAGATTTGTGAGGGGTCGGATCTGCAACAACATATGTTGGCTCTTAGAGCCAGTGGATGGCCTCTCCTGCTTGAAGGGGCAGCTGCAAGATGTACTCTGTCTGCATGCACCTGGGGCAGAAGGAAACAGGGTTCATTCACCCCGTCCCACATATCTGCCCCCCACTCCTCTTGTGCAGACTCCATCCAAGGGGTGCTCCCATTGATGGCATTTATTATAGTACAAGTTCCCAGGCATTGATGTGATACTTTGATTCGTTCTTGTCCCTTCTACTCAGCCACATGAGGTGGGGACATCCATTTTATTGGTTTAGATGCTTTTTAAACACTTGTAGCAAGAACGGATGAAGAAGGCTGGGGATGTAGCTCAACAGTAGGTACTTGGCTGTTGTGCACGAGCTTTGGGTTGTATTTCCAGCACTGCAAACAAGGATGAATGAATGAAGGATGCTCTGTGCTGATACCGTCGCCCCACCATATCTGATGGCAGAGGCATATGATAGGGAAATGTCCTACGCTCTCCTTCAGGAATTAGCCAAGGTAAAACTCGACCCATCAGAGGTCACAGCAGCCTGAATCCTCTTGTCTTTTGTCTAAAGAGGATCAGGCAAAGCCCCTGTGGTGTACATTTTCCTGATATTCATTTTGCAATGGGTAGAAATCAACATTCGGGACAGACAGGCACCAGAGCTCAGGGACATATCAAGGCGTCCCTATGTTTCCCCCCTAGAGACCAAGCATGTCCTGAAGCTGTGGCAACCTCAGCAGGGGTCTACATGCTCCAACCCTGAGCTCCTGCACACTGTCTGCTGTAGGTATTCTTTTCATGAGGACAAGGTCCTCCCATTCATCAGCCTCATCGCAGACAGGACAGCCTGGAACATGAAAACAGCTGAGCCAGGTTTCAGCTACTACTGTTGGCAATGTCATCTGATCTCAATCTCTCCCTGTGTAAAATGGACATGATATTGTGTCATGTCCACACACACACACACACACACACACACACACACACACACACACACACACACACGGCAAAGTTCAAAAGTGCCATCTGTATGTAATAATTTCTGTAGTCAGGTTGTAGTAAGCAATACACACCTGACGTGTATTGATTGTCTCATGTAACATATGATGTGTCCCTGTTTTATAGATGACAAAACAGGGGCTCAGAGAGGAGAGAACAGGGCCACCAAGCTTGGGGGTGAGCCTGACTTCTTCATGGGTTTGATTTCTCAGCCTGAAGTCTTTGAATCCCCACTTGATGCTGCATGAGGCACTGAGCATGGGTGTGGATTATAACTCCCTATGACTCCTATCCACACAGAAGACTGTTTGGATTGTGCTCTCTCTATTGACCCCATGATGCATCCTTCTATGGTCCATAGCCTTTGGAGACTTGCAGCCTCTGAATTGCAATCTCTAATAGAATCAGAGTCCAGGGTGGGTGAATGTGCTCCTGTCTCTGTTGGAGTGCTTTGTAGATATGACTAAAATCAGGATTTTGAGATGGGAAGAGTCTACTGCATCACAGTGTCTTTAAATGAGGGAGCCAGGAGGATGTGTGCTGGAAAAGGAGTTGGAATGATGGCTGTGAGGCAATGGGATTGCTTTGAGGTTGGAGGAAAGAGCCGTGAGCCAAGGTCTGCAGGTGGTGTCTAGAATCTGGGAAAGACAAGGAGACAGACGCTTTTGGTGCCTCCAGGAGGAACCAGCTCTGCTTGAACTTGGACTTTGCATTGTAGATGGGTCAAACCCCTAGGGTAGTAGCAGTAAATTTGTGTGATCTGAAGTTACTAGGTGTTGGGCACTGAGTTACAGCAGCAATAGGAAACTACGCAGTGGCATTGTGACCTGTCCTTTGCATATGAACATGTGGTGTCTTGGGACAATGCTTACTCTTAAGGTGAGCATGAGTCCTGTGTCAGTCAACTCAGCTAGGGGGAGTTCCCTGAGAGGGTTAGCACACAAGTTACTCAGATCAACAAAATAGCGCAGAAGTGATGGTAGGGGTGCTGCTACTGATTTGCTGGACACTGAACACTGGTCACACAGTAGTGTGACCTCAGATCCTATGTCATCAGCCCTCATCTCTGAGGAGGGGAGCTGTAACCACATTACCTCCCCACAGTCTGCCAGGAGCTCCTTAGGAGGTGCTGATGGCTACCATATGACATAGGCATTTTCAGTCGCTTGACCAGATAGTGGCAGGAGAGCTTCAGGGACGGCCTGCAGCCAGCTTTGCTGTCATCACTAATTTTCTTCTGCTTGATGGAGCTCAACCTATTTTGTCTGACTTGCCTTCCTTCAAGTCAGCAGCCCCTGCATGACCAGGGTGCTGAGCAGGGCTGTGGTGTGGATGACTTTGCTACTGCAATGCTGAGAGCTGAGGGGAAGGATGAATGCAGAGGTGTGTTTCTGCCTAAAATGCCACTACTGTTCTTGCAGCACCTGTCTCTCCAGGGTAGTTCATCCCCTCGACAAGGGGGTGCAGCCCTCTCCGTGCTCCTGGGGTTAAAGGATGGTGGTACAGCAATGCAGAGGACTCGAGGTAGGGAAGTTATTGATTATAACCACAGGTAAGCATAGGAGGGTGAGGCAGATCTGTGGAGCTGTTCCTTGGGTTTCTGGGCTCAGCTTCTGTGACTGTGAGGATGAGTAGAGGCAGTGGGAAGCTCCCTTCTGAAGGCTTAGCACTCAGTCCAGCTCTCCTTCCCATTTCCACATCACCTCCTCACTGAACTTCTGTGGTTCATGTTTGTAGACCAAGGGCTTTCTTTTAGAGCTAAAGTGACCTCCAGGGCCTCATTAGAGCCTGCACTTTACAACGACGTCAATCAAACACAGCGGCTCGCCCATGACCGAGGCTAAGCCTTAGCATGGCATGCTGGAGAGTCAGCACACCTTCTGTTGGGGCCTCAGCCACCTGTCTGGATGGTGCTACCCATCTACAGCCTCCTATTAGAGACTCTAGGTGTGCTCCGTGGGGATCCTGAGAACATTTGCTTGGATTCCCCAGGAACAGAAACAGAGGAGAGATCAGAAGGTGGCTTCCCCCATCACTATTCCAGTGCACATCGCAGATATGTCTGTGTGTGTAAGAATGGCTGGCTAAGATGTAAGCTCAGCACATTCATCAGCATCCAGAGTAATAGGGGCATCACCAAGAGAGGTCCTTTGCTTCAACACTCTCAAAAGGATGCCTGTACAGCAGCTTTGTGGGTAGGAGGCAGAACTCGAGCCTTCTTCAGCCATCCTTAGTGCCTCTACCTTTCCTCTTGTGTTTGGATGGGTTGCCACCATGTCCAGCTCTAGCTTCAGGATAGGACAAGGTGAAGGATACCCTCAAGGATAAAGTTGGAGGACAATATTCAATCTCTGCTGCATGGGCCACCTTTATAGATGAACATTTGTGACATTTTCTGTAGATGCCCTCACCATTGCCCACATCTCTCCGGATCATGGTTATGAAGTTATATCAATGCTCCCCCGCCCCCAGCCTGCACACGGGGCAGCTGGAGGTGACAGCTGCCTAGCACAGTTCCTAGCACAGGCAACCCATCAGGGTGATAGAATGGGATTCGGAAGATGAATACCCAGCTCTGTTGGTCTTTAGCCTCTCTGAGACTCCAGAGTTCCTTGATGGGAGCAGCCCCTCAGACTCAGAGATTCAGTCTTCCTCATGTCCACACTTCACCCACCTCAGATGCTCCCTCAGTCTCCCAAGCCAACCACTTGCATTCAAACCCTTGCTTCAAGGTTCGCTTCTGGGAGACACTAACCCAAGACATATGGTGAGGGAGATGTGTGGGCACTTTGAGCCAACACTTGGAGGTTCCAAGAATTCCAGAGCCTTCAGAGCATATGTTGTATTTACATTATGTTTTTCACAACTTGGAAGAAAGCAATCTCTTAAGATTGGAGTGGACACTTAGTTTTCAGTCAACTGAAAGTTGTTTCCCTACTTTGGAGAGCTGGCAACCCTGCAAGGCAAAGGAGGGTGGGGTAGGATGGTGAGGCCGATCTACCTTGCCAGATTCAAGTCCTGGGGTTACCATGACACAGTCTCTGCTTTCCTAGAGAGCACTTTCCAATGAGGAGCTGAAGATGGGAATCTATGTGGAAGGTGACTAAGAGAACAGGAAAGAAACCCACGATGTGTCCCTAGGAGGCTTGTGATTGTGAAAATGTGGATGTGCTCTCCAGAAGTGGAGAGATCTCCATGGCCATCTCCATGGGCATCTGGAGGCTTCTCAGGATAACTGGAGAGGGAGGAGGAGAAAGGACCCCTGGGGGAAGAGGGCATCACCTATAATGAAATGTGTGCCTGTATCCCTCACTCCACTTGGCTATAGGGATTTAAACCGTCACCCCTTCTAGATGACAGGCAGAAAGCCGTGCCTGTGGGGAATCTTCTTCATTCTAATTGATGTGGAAGTGTCCATTCCATTGTGGGCAGTACTGTCCATGGCCACGTGGTCCAGGGTTGTATAAGTAAGCTAGATGTACACAATCAAGCAAGTGAAACAGCAAACAGTGTTCCTCCGTGGTTCTCTCTCCAGGCTCCCGCCTTGCATTCCTGTCTGACGTCACTCTAAGATGGACTGTGATGTAGAAGTGTAAGTCGCTTTTGATCATGGTGTTTATCAAGCAACACAAGCTGACTAGGTCAGACATCCTTATCTGTAATATATTACATATAATATATATAATATAACACACATATATAAATATACACATTTATTTGCACATTTTTTTAACATCCCAACTGCAGTTTCCTCTCCTTCCTCTCCTCCCATGCCCTCCTCACCTCAATCCGCTCCTTCTCTGACATCTAAATATCCTCTTACATAGCTATAAATATGAGCACCTGGTTTAGACTAGTGCCTGGAGTACGCCTCATGGCCTCTTCTGGCCCAGGACTTTATTTCTTTTCAATGTCCACCATAGGATTTCATAGTCTCTACTACCATGTCTTACAATGGAAATTCCTCTTAGTTTCTGAGCTACCAGTGATCCCAGTAGTAGGTAGGGGTTGTGTGGGATTAGAAAGTATATATGACTCATGCTAATCTGAACCCACATTTACTAAAAAAGATCAGAACTTGATGTATCCCTGAAGTGAGGATCTAAACTGTGTACTTCTCACCTTTTCTGATGTTCTGCTTTTCATCCTTCTGTCACCTCCAGGTTCCCACTGTAGATCTCCTGCTGTCACAGTTGTGTTGCTTGGGAGCATTGGTGTGAGGAGCTACACCAGGTGATGCCACATCTCAGTGGTTTAATGCGCAGGAAGTATGTGTCACATTCCTAGCATAGGAAGTGTGTTCCTACTCCTAGTACAGGAAGTGTGTGTCTTCCTCCTAGTAAAGGAAGTATGTCTTACTCCAATCAAGTTAATGCACAGAAAGTGTATGTCTTACTCTAGCACTGGAAGTATATGTCTCATTCCTACCAAACTGAGGAAGGAGCATCTTATGGTTTACCCAAAACTGTCTTGGGAGGTCAGGTACCATGCCCTGGGGACTCTACATCTTTTGGGCCTCTGGCTTTGAGAGAAGGAGCTTGGACAATCTCATGGTGTATTCATTCTCCAGGGCTATCCCCACACGATGCCATGCACCAAGTGACTAGAACAACAGATAGTTCTGCAGTCTAAACATCTTCTCTCAGGGGGTGGCAGGGTTGGTACCTTCTGCAAATTCCAATGGAGGGTGTGCTCCTTGCTTTTCTACTGACTCCTGCAGATCAGCAGTTCTTGTCACTCCCCAGCTTGCATTCGTTTTCATTTGCTGTGCCCTGCTTATAGGGTCTCCTTGCTTTCACTTTTTGTCTTTTACAGTGATGGGTGCCATCTGGATTTAGAGCTCTCTCTAAGCCCTGGATAACATCATCTGATTTATGACCTACTTACATCTGTAAAATCCTGTTGATCCACACCATCACCCCAGGTTCCAGGGGTTACGATAATGCCTTCAGGGAGTTGCTATTCAAAACTCCACACAGGTTAATTTTATTGTTTTCCTGGAAACGGCACATGTGCCCACTCACATTCAATTTTCCAGGTTAGTGCAAGCACACAGCCCACCTCTGGCTGGCTGTGAGGAAGCAGAGGAAACCAGGCTCTCTGTGTGCCTAAGAGAAGGCATAGAGTGGGCAGTGTCTGGCCAGTTGTGTTGCAGAAGCTGAGGCTTGGGAGTACTTCCCATTGATCTGATTCCCTGTTACGGGGGTTTCAAAGCTGTCTCATTTTCATCCTGATGGCAAGTGGGTAGGCATGCTTAGTTATTGACATTCATGTAGATAGTCAGAGGCACAAAGACATGGGACAAGTTTTCTAAGGCATCCATCTGCAGGTAGGGAGCCTGCTCCTCTGTTTTCATGGGGGTAGACTGTTTATAGAGGCAGCATGCTATGTACACATGACTGCCCACTGGCAGTTAAGGCAGCAAAGGCAAGTGTGTGTGTGTGTGTGTGTGTGTGTGTGTGTGTGTGTGTGTGTGCGCGCGCGCGTGCATGCAGGTGTGAGTATGCATGGGAGCATGTGAGTTCAGGCAAGCATGCACATGTACATATGTTTAGAGGTCAGAGGGGGAACATCAGGTGTCTTAGCCTTATGTTTGGAGATGGTCCCTTGCTGAACCTGGGACTCGTGGGTTAGGCTAGCCAGGAAGCCTCAGGGGTTTATAAGTTTGTGCTGTCGCATCTGGCTTTTTATGTGGGTTCTGGGGATAAACTTGGATCCTCCTGCTGATGCAGCTCTTTCTGGATCATCTCCCCAGCTCTCAACAGAGGGAACTGTGTCTCACTTCTGGAGGCCTCTCCCCACTGAAAGTCCAGTAGGCTTGGACCTTCTGGAAACCCTTGCCTTCCAGAAGTTCTGCCAGCTCCCAGAATCCCTTATCACTTCTCAGCTCTGAGACACAGAGCTCCACTCTCTGCCTCCATCACTCACTGCACCAACTCCTGGCCATTTGTCCTTGTGAGACACAGCTGCCATCATCCACCAGCACTTCCTTTTCTTATCCCGGGGCTGAGCTGGATGCAGCCAAGAGCTTGCTGAAGGCTGCCTTTCCTCTAGAATATTCTTTCTCCCACCGTGGAAAATGTCTCTCTTTTCTCTTCTTCACCATGACCTTGAGACCAAGAGTATTCTTACCTTCTAATTCAACAATGGTGACACAGATTGGCAGGTGTGAGAGTGCAGATACCTTAAGTTGATGAGAATAAATGTCGATAAGTTCGTCTGCCAGAGGAGAAGGGATGGCAGGGTGGCATGGTCAGCTTAAACTCAGCTATTGACTTTTGAGGCCAGGAGACTGCAAACTCATTTCCGTCTTGGCTGCTCTCAGAACTGCATCTCAGCAGCTCTAGCACAAATCTCCATCCAGCAGTAAGACATCAATCGGCAGCTTGTTTGAAGTGGATCCAAACTACCTTGTCCAAACAGAACCACACAGCGCATTTGTAACAAAAAGCCTTGGCTTCACGGTGTGTGGGGAGGAAGGGACCAGGGTTCATTTCCCTCCCCCAGCTGCTCCTTCTGCTCTGGAAAATTTTCTGCTGCCTTGCAGAAGACCAAGGAGGAAAAAAATGAAGCTTGTTAAATTTGCCCTTCCATGCTGATTATTGATTCCTATCTTTATTGCATACATAGTCAACAAAACACTAATTAAAAAAAAGAAACAATGGCTAAGAAGAGAGTGAGGAAGAGGAGAAGCAAGACAAGCATCAAGGACAGGTAGAGGGGCTGGCGAGGAGAGCAGGAGCAAGTAGTAAGAAGTGGGAAGGAAACAGCCCCTTGGCTTGGTAGGATGACCTGCTCCTTGCCATGGTTCTATTGAGTGCCCAGGGAGGGGAACCATGTCTGCCAAGGTCCTCATAAACCCACCACCACTCCCTTCAGAGGAATAAGCTTCCTTTTCTGTAGAACTGTACAGCTGTGGTCAGTCTACTGTGAGAGTGTGAACTTGGCACCAGTTATGTTTGACCTACAATATATAAGTCATTGTGCCAAGTTTTATAGAAACGACCAGCACAGGGATAGCTGTTCTCATGAGAGAGCTTCAGCACCCATTGTGTTAAGATATGACCATCTGCAGAGTTTGCTCTCTCATGGATGTGGTGGACATGCCCATCAGTAAAGGAAAAAAATGGATGTTCTTTGAGAGATAGATGGTAGGTAGGTAGTCGGATAGATAGATAGATAGATGGTAGGTAGATGATAGATAGATAGATAGATAGATGGTAGGTAGATGATAGATAGATAGATAGATAGATAGATAGACAGACAGATGAAGAATGTCAAAGCGACACAATTTTAATGGAGGTAAAATTTGACGGAGAGGTTGAGGTCTTAAAAGATGGTGAACAGGGCATTTCAGGCAGAGCTGATTCTAGGAAAGGGAAAAATTATTTTAGGGACAAGTAGCCCTTCCAGTGTGAGAAGTGTCTCAGGACCTGAAGGGGAAGTGGGTGAATCCAAGCCTGAAGGTTAGGTCAGGTCAAATTGCAGATGGAACGTGGGGCAGAACTGGCCAGGAGTTCACCGGTTTGTACTAGCCTCATCTCGGAGACAGCCAGGTGATCTTCCTGGCAGTGAGATAGAGCTAGAGGAGTGTTATGATAAATCTTTCTGCCAAAAGCCGCCCAATCCCTACAGCCTCGTGGGCAGTCTCCACCAGCCGCCTGAGTTCTGCCCGCTGAGCTAGGGCCCCAGTTAATGCACAGAGACTTATATTAGGTGCAAATGCTGCTTGGCCAATGACTAGGATTTCTCATCTGTTACCTCAGTCTTAATTATCATAAATCTATATATTTTATTAGACTTATCTTATCAGACGCCTTCCATTGGCGCCCTCCCTTGCAGGTGGATCACATGGCGAATCTGGAGGAAGAGGGGAGGGGAAAAGGGACCACTTCCTGCTTGTCCTTCCTTAAATATGAGTCTCCCTGCTATGTCACTTCCTGGCTGGATCACCACTTCTTTACTACATTTCCCAGAATCCTCCCGCCTAACTTGCTGCTTCATTGATCAAACAGTACTTTATTCAACAATCAATAAGATGAACATACACAGAAGTACATTCCCCATCAGGGGAGTGCTCTCTAGCCAATGAAATCACAGGGCAGGTGCCATGTGAGCCACCTTTGAGCTCACTGGAAGAAAACTCCATAGCGTTGTTAAGAGACCAAGGCAGGGACAGAATCCCCAAATGGGAAGAACATGAGCTTCCAATGATCATAAGAGGGCAGCTGGGCTCAAGCGCTTCCAGTGCAGAATCTCACACCACAGCATGTAAAACATCCCTGAGACCCACTAGGGGTTATTTATTGCAGCAGTCATCACCACCTGAAGTCTAGAAGTTTCTATTTTACCAATTGTCAGTAAATCTTTCTCTCAGATATTAGAGTGTCCAAGATGGGCTCTGGCCAGCCTAAATACCATGGGTGGAAATTATGGGAAGGCTAATCTGAGTAATTGTCCAGAGTTGAGCAAAACCAAGAAGAGACACCAATAAAGCAAGGTTCTATCCAAGTGTGACCCCCCCCCATTACAGCTCTACGAAGGCTTGCATAACTGTGTCATTACAGCTCTCACTCCCTCAAGAATGTAACTTTGAATAGAACCAAGGGAACATTCTGTTTGAGAAACTAACTTGGTGCTCAAAGACCCAAACTGCAGAGTAACAGGAAATCGATGAAGATAGTGTTCACAGCATGATAGCCTGAGTGCTGAGCCCCAGCCCCACAGCCCTTTGGACTCCATTAACCCCCTTCCTGACTTTGCAGTGATGCCATTTACTGGCCTCACTCATTACCCATGTCCTACCCTGTGTGACTCCACATTCATCTGTACTCGTTCTTCCCAAATGCCCCATTTACTCTTCCTGTTTTGAGCCATCCGCTCCTAACTCGGCCTAGTTTTACCAGAGAACACAGGTTCCCTTCCCCTCAAGATGCATTGCTGGGTTTTGATGCTAATTTCAAAGGTCGCATTATTCAATAGGATTTCCAACAGAAACATCGGCACCCTGCCCCAACCTTCCCCTTTTATGTCCCGCCTCCCCAAAGCAAGAGAGTTCAAATGTTTCATTGAACATTTCCATTTCTCTCCTTGTTTCTCAGGTACACTTATGTGACTTGTCCTAAAATCGTCAGCTCTGGCTACTGTGATGACGCGTTCAAGGTGACTTCCACAACCCATCTTCTCTTCACCCAGTCCTTAATAAAGCATATGCTTTGCTTTTTTATTATTATGCCAACTTTAATATACAGATGAGTCACTCAAGGAAGACATTGTATTTTCTTCTCTAGAAGTAACAACTTTTTGGACTTTTACTGAATATATACTTCCCATGAACTTAACAATTATTTTGTGCTAGAATTTCTACCAAAAATCTATCTGTGATTTTTAATTTTCTGGGCTATCCCCTCTTCCTTCTGTTCCAACACAAATGCAGTATATCTTTTATCCCAGAGTGCTTGTTCTTTATCTCTTAGACAGCTGCTTGATATTCCTTCTGATTAGAGCTTCCGTCCTCATGTTGTCGTGTGTTTCCTCTTCTTGGTTAATTCCCTCACATTGATAGAATATATGTTTGAGATCTTACTAAGGAAAAGCTATCTAGAGAATTCTTTTTTGTTTTTTTGTTTTTGTTTTTGGAGATCATTTGGGTTAATACTTATAAATCAATGATGGTTTGGCTAGGTATAAAATTCTATTGCATGAAAACTGAAAAATTATACCCCATCCCTCCCTCACCCCCAGCTTTACTGATGCATAATACACTGATGATAATGTTCACTCATTAAAAATATACATATGTTGACCAGGTGTGGTGATACATATTTTTAGGCACAGGCAGGTGGTTATCGGAGAGTTCCAGGTTGATAAGAGCTATACAGTGAGGCCCTGTCTAATAAATAAATGAACATCATCTTATGATTTTGGTAACTATATTCATTTGTTTCATGTCCCCTACAACCAAAGTATAGCTGGTCCTGGTGTGCCTCGTTAAAGAATTTCCTTCTGTTCAGCCAAAATAAAACCTCAATCAGTGACTGCTTTGCTTTGCCTCACTGGAGTCTTGCCTTTTCCAGACTCTTGTACTAATGAAGTCATGCAGCCTGTTCACATTTACCTTCTCAAATGGCACAGCATCTTTGAAATTCACGTTGATTTAGTTGCCAGCATTTCATTCCTTCCTACGGTAGAGTAGCATTCTTGCTGTGGAGAGACTGCAATGTGTCTCATCAACCAATGGAAAATTATAAAGAGCCAAACTGTCTTCCAAAGCAGCTATTCCGTTTTGCATCCTATCCACAGTGCATGGGGTAGCCAGTAAGTCCTTGGAGATGCTGGGATAGCTAGTAGGTCCGCATCCTTGGAGATGCTGGGATAGTCAGTAGATCCGCATCCTTGGAGATGCTTGTTTTTGTCTCTTAAGACCTTTGGAAGTATTGTCCATTATGTCATAACCTCCCTTATTTTTTGAAGAGAAGCAGCACCATTTTGATCCCCAATCCTTTGTGGTTTGGTTTTCCTGTGGGAAATTTAAGATTCATCTTTTCTAATTTTCAAAAACTTTACAATGACTGTACCCAAGTCAGTCTCTTCCATCCACCTGTGCTGGGAATTAAAAGGGGCTCTCCACTGCAGTCTCATGGCTTCTGTTCATGGAAATTTCCCTAAATTACTTGTCTGGTAATGTCTTCTCTTCTTTTTCCCAGAGTTCACTTTTCTAGAACATCTATTATTTGGATGTCAGCTTCCTGGAACAATCTTTCACTTCATAATTTGTCCTCCCCATTTTTCATTTCTCTACCAATTTGTCTCACTGGATAGAAGATTTTTTTCATTTTTTCTTTTTTATTAAGACACTAGCTACTCATATCTATCAAGATATTAATTACAGGTTTCCTCTAAAGATCTGTTCTTATTTTGCACTCTACCTTTTTTTCCATTTCTTTGTTTTAGAAATCATCTTTCTTTTTATCCTAGATAAGTAATTCTCATCTGTGTGGGGGTGGGCTCAAACACTTAACTGTCAAGTGATGTTTGGTGATATCTAGAAATAGTCTTGGTTCACAACTGGGGTGGAATGCTAACATCCAGTGGGCGAGGCTAAAGATATTACATTTTACAAAACACAGAACAGCCCTTTATACCATGGAGTCATCAACCCTGCTTCTGTCAGATGGCCACAAGTTCTTATCTGCCAGTTCATTCTTAGGAATCATTGCATTCAAAACTATCTTGCAGGTGAGTGGCTTCAGGGTAGGGAGGTTTGGCTGAGTATTCCCAATACTATGTGTAGACATTGCCCAGGGCAGATAAGACCCCTAGGCTCCCCCAAATGAGAGTGTATGGTAGGGGTTGGGAATACAACTCTGGTACCCTGCATGTTCTAGACAGCAGTGGAACTGGATAACTATGGATGTATCTGTGTTCACACAGCCATCAGTCATGTTCCTGTGTACATTGACACTTCATGTCTCACACTCCCTCCTCAGTCCATCCTTCACAACCTATGCTTTCTTTAGGAGTTGACAGCCACAGGCTCATCAAATCCTCGTCGCATGGTGTCCCTGCTTCTGTATGTATCCTGAAGGCTTAGCCCATGGTTGACTTCACCTCCTGTTCTACTGAAAAAACTGAAGCCATTTGTAATGGTTAATTCTGAGGGATCAATAAACCCCCTAGGCCATCAATGAGGCACTCATCTGGTTGTTTCCATGAGGGATTTTATATAGAAGACTATCTGAGGGGGAAACTCACACTGGATGTGGGTGGCATCATCCTGTGGTTGGGTATCTCTGGCTGAATAAAAAGGGAACGAGGAAAAGATAGCTGAACACCAATATTTTCTTTTCCTTGCTTTCTGATCTGCTCAGAAGTGAGCAAGGAGGCTCAGCTTCCTTATGTCTTCCACACCACAACAGATCAGGACACCAAACTGTGAGAGTAATTTTATTATTAAGAATAAATTTTCCTCCAAGTTACCTTTATGAGGTTACAACATTGCTCCCCCGTCTCTCCTGTTCCCCCTTTTTTGGTCCTGTTGTTCCTGTGTGTGAAAACATATCTGTCCCCTTGTCATGGTGCACCATTTTTCTGCAGGTTGGATCACACACCCCTTATGGTCTCCTCAAGGAAGATACTCTACAATTTCCCCCATTTTTCTTGACTATTTGTAGCCTTTCTCTTCTCTGTACCAGTAGGGCTAGATGCACTCTGTCTTCAAAACCAAAGTTGTCCTATGATCTCGGTGTTCTCTTAGACATCTGTCTATTTGAGTCATTACCGTTGGCAGCCCTGGCTGGCCTGGAACTCAATATGTAAACCACACTTGTTGTAGAATGTTATTCTAACTATGTAAAATGTGTTACATTTGTTTATGCTGCAGAATATTGCTTTAACTATGTGAAACTGTTACATTTATTTCTGCTGCCTTTGTTAATGGTGTATTTTGTGTTACATTATGTGTTTGTACTGCATTTAATTATGTAAAGATGTGTTGCATTTGTTTCACCCTGGCTGACTAAGGCATCTGATTGGTCTAACAAAAAGCTGAATGGCCAATAGCTAGGCAGGAGAGAGATAGGTGGGGCTGGTGGGCAGAGAGAATAGCTAGGAGGAGAAATCTAGGCAAAGGAGAAGAGAACAGTGGAGATAGAGAGGGACACACAGGGGCCAGACGCCAGGCAGCCACCAACCAACCAGCCAGCAGGAAAGTAAGATATGCAGGAGGAAAGTAAAAATCCCCAAGGCAAAATGTAGATGCAAAGAAACAGGTTAAGTTATAAGAGCTATGGGTACAAGCATAAGATAAGGCCGATCATTTATAACTAATAAGAAGTCTCTGTGTTATGATTTGGAAGCTGGTTAGTGGCCCCAAGGAAAAAGCATGTTACATTTGGCACCCCATGTTGGGCAACAAAATGCTGTTTTGCAGTGGCTGCACTTTAAACTACTAGTGCCCAGCCACTAAGGCTATAGCCTGGGGAGTAGTGGTTCTCCTCCTCCCGACAATAGCTCTGTTGCTGCCACTAAAGGTAGTTCTAACTAAATCTCCATCATTCTAATAAAACTCGAGATTCAACGGCTAGAGTAAAAACCTGTGAGCTCAGAGAATTAGAGTAGCTAACTTTCTCTCTTTGCTGGCACCCCTGGAAGCCACTCCCTTTCATACTGCTTCAACTACAAAAACAAAAAAAACAAAAACAAAAAAAAACAAACAAAAAAACATACTAAGCTCCTCCCTGCTACTTCCTGTCAACCAGTTGCCAAACCTGAGCCCCTCTCTGAGACCCAAAACTTTATGTAATTAACATGAATGCAACACATCACTACATAGTTAACACATTCAGGATGAGCAAATGTAGCACAACTTTGCCTAGTTAAACAAATATTCCACAACATACACTGGCCTTGAATTCACAGAGATCCACCTGCCTCTGTGTTCTGAGTGGTGGGATTAAAAATGTGCATCACGGTTCCCAGCTGTCTGTGTTGCTTAATAGTGCTTACTTGTAGGCGGCTTGTCTATGAACCTTTGGGTGTGGCGTCAAGCAGAAGGAATCAGAAAGAGGGAGGCTTATGGGCGCTTTCTCTGCCCAAAGAGGGGAGCTTGCCTGCTCTTCCTCTGCCCTTTCCAATCCTGCGGTTCTTTGTATTTTGTATTTTGCTGTGTAAGTGTTCCCCAATAAACCCTCATTTATCATTTATCTTGGGCCTAGTGAAATCTTTACACCCACGCCTTCACTTACCCACCCAAGAGTTGTGATGATGTGGCAGCCCCTTCCTCTGAGAGACTGCTGTGTTTCTCCACTCACTCTTCCCTGTCCCCCCACCTGTTGATTTCTTCTCTTCACCTCATTGGCTTGGCTCTTCCTTATAGTCTTACTAAAAGTAGGGGAATTACTTCATGCCATTTCTTCTGGCCAGGGTAATCTTTAATGTACCCACAACTGTGTTTAGTTGCTTTTAAAAATCTTCATCTCCAGCTTCCTGGTTTTAATATAAGACACAGAAAACCCTCCCCCAACCGTGTGTGTGTGTGTGTGTGCGTGTGTGTGTGTTATATAAATATTAATGTGTGCTCATGTATGTGGAGGCTGGAGACAACCTCAGCTGTTGTTGCTTAGGTACTGTCTGTGGTGGTTTGAATAGGTACTGCCCCATAGTCTCATGACTTGACTGCTTGATCATAGGGAGTGACACTCTTAGGAGGCGTGGTCTTGGAGGGAGTTGTGTCACTGTGGAGATGGGCTTTGAAATTTCATATATGCTCAAGCCATGCTCAGTGGGACAGATTCCTTCTGCTGCCTGCTGATCCAGATGTAGAATTCTTAGCTCCTTCTCTTACCCCATGTCTGCCTTCACGCCACCATGTTCCGTCATGATGGTAATGGACTAAACCTCTGAAACTGTAAGACATCCCAATGAAATGTTTTCCTGTGTAAGGATTGCCATGGCCGTGGTGTCTCTTCACAGAAACAGAAACTCTAAGACACTGTCCACCATTTGTTTTTGTTTTTGTTTTTTTGAGACAAGTGCTCTCATTGGCCCTAAATGGGTTACTTGGCCATCAAACCACAGGAATCTCCCTCTTTCTGCTTCCTTGGCCATGGAATTACACATAGTAACACCATGCCTGCCTTTTTTCATGTGGGTCCCTGTGCTTTATTGTAGAACTGTCAGCTCAGCACAAAAATGACCTTTTGATTTTGGCCACACACATGTAGTGAGAGCACCTTTATTTTCTCTATTTTACATTGCTTTCATGCCTAGCTGCCTGGGGAGAATGCCCTTCCTGAGCATTCTGAAGACAGATCACAGCTTCTCCAAGCCAACCAGCCGGAGTCTCTATTTCCAATCACCTCTCCATCTAACACCCACAGTCCAAACCCACAGTTTCTCTACCCCAAGGCCCAGCACCCGAAGCCACCCTCCCATCTAGCACAAAGCAATGTAAACTGTCCAGTCCTAAGCTCTTTCAAACTGATCTTCTCTGCTTCTTCATCCATTTCCTTGGAAGTCACAATCAGCATCAGCTGTGTCCCCTCCTCCTCCTGTGGCCCGCCTGGCAAGGCTTGCTCCTCTGTCTTGGGAACTGTTCCTAATAACACCTTGCCTTTGTGCTCTCTTTCAGTCACCTCCACAAATCAAATCCCGGGTACAGCTGACACAGTGGAGGACGGAGATAGAAGCTAGACCGTTGCTGCTGTGGCCACCCCCACACAGGCTGTGGCCAGCCAGCATCCTGTCAACCTGTGGCAGCTCCCTGAGCTCACCCCCAGGAAATTGCCTGTCAGTTCCGCAGAAGGTTTTGACCCCTCTCCTTTCTTCCATAGTAAACCCATACTTCACTTTCTACCAAATTTGGCACCTTTTTTATTCCTCTGAGCTATTCACATACTTCTGTTCCCCCAAAGTACCCTGAAATTACATTCCCAGGTCTGTTTTGTAATCTTGTATTCTTTGTAAATTCAAAACAAAAGTCCGTTTGTTTGTTCGGCCTTTGAGAACATGGGGGGCAGGCCCACCTCTTCAGAACTACAGGGCTCACCTATTCATTATGCTGCCCCTGGGTGAAGTCGCGTGGCTCAGGTCCTCCTTAGTGTTGGCTCACACCGGAATCTCCTGGGGAACACTGTGAAAGCAGCTTTGCTTGTACTTGTCCCCAGCCTGATTATGGGTCTCGGGCATCAGGATTTTTACAGAGCTTTTCATGCGGTTCTGATGTGTTGACAGACCTGAGGGCCACCATTGCAGTTAGGAATGTTTTCACTGCCCCTTTGTCCTCCTTTGGCCCAATTTCAAATCTTACTCTTGGTGGTTCTGTAATTCCAGCGAATGTTAAAAGCTGCATGAAGACGGATTTTGGAGGCTTGCCCTTGGTGTCCTTCATGCAGATCTGTCTGGGCAGGGACCTAAGGATTGACTTTTCTAATACATTTCTGTCTGGTGCTGCTGGTGATGGTCCAGGGTCCAGAGTTGGGGAATTGCAGCAAGACTCAGCCGGCTGACAGCCTGCCGCAATTTACTTTTGAGATCTAGGGTAACCATTCAGTCCCCATATTGGTTATAAAAGCCGAGAGTGTCCTGTCAAACTCCTCCATCCGGCAAAAACCTGGGATGATTTGCTGCTCGATTTATTCGCTTCTAATCCCCCTGTAGTTGGAAGTGTGATCACATTTAGAACAGAGGTCTTTGTAGATGGAATTACCATAGGAATCATGAGTTGGGACTAGCTGATTCTGGATGGACCCGTGTCCAATGGCGGGTTATCTCTTACAAGAAGGAGATAGAAGGCATGCTCTTGTGATTCCTCTTTTTGTGGTGATACATCATTAGTGATTTATTAAAGCTCGCCTGAGGATTCAGAAAAGCAAAGTCAGCCTCAAGCCTTAGAAGCCAGGTATACACCTTGAATCCCAGCAGCCAGAAGCTAGGAGGTGGTGGTACACACTTTTGATCCTAGAACCCAGGATTAAGAGGTAGAGGGATCTCTGTGAGTCCAAGGTCCACCCAGATTTACGTAAGAGTGAATCAATCTAAAAGAGAATTAGAGCTCACACTTTTAATCCCAACATTAGGGAAGTACATAAGACAGAAGCAAGGCATTCGTTCTCCAGCCACACTGAGGAGAGGCAGCAGTTTGAGGCTTGGTGAGAGCCCATGAAGACAGGATCAGCCCATTCAGCCTGAGGTAGAGGTCAGTAGCTGGTGGCTGGCTGCTTTGCTTTTCTGTTCTACAGCTTGAAGTTTTGACTCCAATATCAGTCACTGGGTCATTTGTTTATTCACATTACAGTGATGGAATAGTCTGACTGCAGCAACTTGAGGGAGGAAGGGTTCATGCTTGGCTCACAGCTTCAGAGGGTCCTGTCTACAGTTGTTTGGCCCTGTGCACTTGGACAAAGCGTCGTGGTTGCAAGAGGGTGTGGTGGTGGGTGTTTCCTTCTTAACAGACATGAGGTATAGAACATGACAGGATGGGGCTTAGGGAAAATATATCCCCAAGGACCTACCCCACTGACCCACTTTCCCCAGCAAGGCTACAATTCTTAAAGTTCCCACACCCCCTAAATAGTGCTGTCAACTGGGGACCAAGCTTCCAAAGTGTAAAACCATGGGGCATTTCTTAATTTAAACCTAATTAGGGAGATCTCACAGACTAGAAGAGGAGGCCGCTAGACAACCAGAGAGACACGGGGTGGAAGCTAAATACTTGGAACCACCATCAACTAGAAGAGACAAGGAATGGACTCTCCACAAAAAATAAAAAACCTTCGTAAAGTGCAAAGTCATGGTGAAACCTTGATTTTCTGTTTCCTTGGGCTCCCATTACTGTTGTTGGAAGCTACCAGGCTAATTTGTTGCAGCTGCCACAGGAAAGGCATGTGGTTACACTCACCATGACTGACCCGAGACTCAGAAAATACACCGTCTCCACAAAGACTAGGCCTTGACTGATTGAGTCTATAAAATTGCCTTCCAGGGAGAGTAGCTAGAAGCCACCAGTGCACATCTAATCTGGTTTATGAAAGTGTGCAGGATAATCTACAGTAGATCATTAAGCAGCAAATGACATAAACAGAAAACTCTATTAATAACAAATGTGTTATTTTGTTTTGTTAGCTATGGTTGCCTGACTATTGTGTGCAACACATTAAAATGTTCTGGAGCAAAATGAGACTTCTGGGAGAGATCTGGCAAGGCCTGTCCACAGTCAGGGCTGGGACAGTCCCTCAGCCTAGCGTCAGATAACAGCAGGTTGTCCACACGTGGAAACAGCACTCAGCTGAAAAGACTGGCCACACCCAGAGCACTTGAACGAGAATGGGCAAGATGTACTTAGAAAGGTTCAGAGCCAGTAAGAGCCCCATGAGGCCTTGGCTGGCTTAGGGGGAAAGACAGGTATAGCTGGGCTGGGAGCCTGTCTGGCACATGGTTTTCTTCATCGGTTCTGTTGTTCCAGCTGTGGTTGGAGACATCCAGCTCCCTCCCTTGTCTCATGGATTGATCTTCAATGTCTGGATGTTTCTCTGAAAGCACAGCTATGTGAATGACCTCATCCAGGCCCTTGTACGCAACACCTGTCTGGAAAATATCCCGTGTAAGCCAGGGGTGGTGGCTAGTCCCCGTGCTTAGGAGGCAGAAGCAGGCAGCTTTCTGTGAGTTTAAGCTAGCCTGGTCTACAGAGGGAGTTCCAGGTCTACGTAGTAAGACTCTGACTCAGAATATTTTGTTGTGAGATCTATTAGATATTTCCTCCTCCTCCTCCTTCTTTTTAAAATTACTTCCTGTGTCTGATATAAGCCTTTAGTGCACTCAGAAATTGTAAATATTTTCCTTTTAAAAAGTTCAATATGTTCATTTAAGGTATACAACATTATATTTTAATATACATATGCAGGTCACAGTCAAGTTAACAGGTCTGTTATGTCACAAGGTCACCTTATTTCTCTCGTGTGTGTGTGTGTGTGTGTGTGTGTGTGTGTGTGTCCAGAACTAGCGGGTTCCAAAGGCTAGCAATTATAATGTAGGTTTCATACCAGATCTTTGAGAATGTATGCCACATTTTCTGTGACTTTATTGCTCATCCTTTACCACTAGGTTCCTTGGGGAACAGGTTCTCACACTCAGAGAACATTTGTAAAGAACTGTGTTAAAACATTGGTTTTTAAGGAGTCCTCATATAGTCCCTTTGAAAGGTAAAAGATGTGAGATGCCATATTTAGGTCTTTCTGCTGTCTCTACAGCTGGCGGTGGAGGACATCTTAGAAAAATCCTAGTGATCATCTTACTAAAAATAGAAGCAACCTGTCAAGATGCAGTGGGCCCAGCCTTTCTCCCTAAACAGAGATGATAGTAAGCTAAGAAGCTGTGGGATTTTAACATGCAGGGTTATGTGTCTTTAATTTAGGAAAGTTAACATAAATGAGGCTTTGCTATTCATAACTACAAGATATATTCTAGGGTTTATTTACTGACTTGCTTTTAGACTTTGCAGTGTGGACAAGAGAGTGATATTTTGTAACTTTCCTTTTCTCCAAGAGTCAGGGTTTCACATAACCTGGGCAATCTTGCTATGTAGCTGATGACACTTCTGCATCCTCCTCCGGTGCTGGGACTAAAGGAAGGTGGCAACGTGTCCAGTTCCAGTGATGTGATTGAACCCAGGGCTGTGTGCGCACTAGGCAAGTGTTCTATTAACTGAGCTATGTCCCCAGCACCTGACAGTGACTGTCTAAGAAATCCTCCCAAATTTAAGCTATCAAAGGCCTTGAATCAGAATGAGAAGAATCTAGAAAACATTTCTCATGTGCAGATGATGACTGCAAACACCAAATATCTTTATTTTCAAGAACTTTGGTGAGAAACTTGGGAAAGCTTGGTGTTGGTTCCCCTAAATGCCCAGCTGGATCTGTTTCCACTTTCATTATGAGGACCTAAAACAAGACTGACAATTATAAAACGAACTTATTTTTATTGTATCTCCAACTCAACTGTGTGTGTGTGTGTGTACCTGCCAAACTAAACAGCAACCTGCTGAGGAGACCTAGTCTCTTAGCTACTGTTCTAAGGGGCTATTTCTCGAATTGTACAAGTGTCTCTACAATGTAGAGGCTCTAGCTAATGCCATGTAAATGAGATTAATCTTAGAAAAAATTAGTTTCTTTTTAGTTTCTAGCATTTTCTAGAAAGACTGCAAGGCAAAGTGCTTTCCTTCCATTCTCCATCTTTCCATTCCTCCGTCCCTCTCTTCCCCCTCCCTTCCTCCCTTTCCTTTCTCTTTTTTTTTTCTGCTTCTGATCTTGGGAAATTGTAACTCCTGGTAGAACAGAAATAGTCACACGAGCCTGCTAACTTGTGGTTTAGAATGTAGACGGTATCCTTCAGGCCCTGAAACCCAAATGTGAAAAGACTAGCTATTGTGAAAAGATATGGCATTAGGAATTATAAGTGTGCTGGCTAATTTTATGTCAACTTGACACAGGCTTGAGAGTCATCTGAAAGGAGGGAACTCTAACTGAGAACATATCACCATATGATTGGGCTGTAGGCAAGCCTGTAGACCATTTTCTTAATTAGCGATTGACGTGGGAGCCTGCCATTGTGGGTGGTGTCATCCCTGGTCTTGTGATCTTAGGTTCTCTAAGAAAGCAGGCGGAGCAAGCCATGGGGAGCAAGACAGTAAGGAGAAACCCTACATCATCTCTGCATCAGTTCCTGCCTCCAGGTTCCTTCCCTGTTTGAATTCCTGTCCTGACTTCCTTTGATGATGAACAGTAGTGTAGAAACATGAGACAAAAAACCTTTTCTCCCCGAGTTGTTTGGTTATGGTGTTTCATGGCAGCATAACCCTAACTAAGACAAATTGGTACCAGATGTGGGGTAGGGAATTGCTGTGACCAATCTGATGTGGTTCAGGGAGGATTGCGGAAGGACTTTGGAAGTTTGGGCTAGAAAAGCCATTGAGTGTTGGGAGTTCAGTGAGCCTTTCTGTCAGCTCACTTTCGCTTGTAGTGAAAGATTCATCCAGGTGTCCCTGTTTTGAAGGCATAGAGCGGTCATGGAGAATAGCTGAGTATTGGCACTGTGAGAGGCCGGAGAGGCTGTTTGTGAAGGTGTAGTCCCAGGATTGAAGGGGTCGTACAGAGAAGTTGAAATGTGGCACTGTGAAGAGATCCCAGGAGAAGCCCGGAAGGGAAAATCGTTGAGAGCTGAGGAGACAATGGAGGCCTGGCTTGTAAGTTCCAGAGGGAAGTTTAAAGACTCTATTGGGGCCGTTTGCTATTTTGGACTAAGAGTCTTCGGTCTAGTTAGCAGGGGCTGAAGAATCAGCTGTGATAATAAGAAACCAGGACTACTAAAGTGAAACCTTTGCTTTGCTGGGATCCTTGATGCTGGTCGGCTGGAGCTGAGACATTAGAGATGATTATGAAGAGACCAGCATCATTGAGGTGAGGTCTTCTGGGAGGTGTTACCTCAGAGTCAGCACACAGAAACCGTGTGCCAGAAGCAGCCAAGGCTGTGCCTCCTGTTGTCAGCTGAACTCCGAACTTGGGAGTGTGAGATTCATCCAGGTGGTACTGGCTTTGAAGGCATACAGGGGTCATGGAGAACAGCTAAGGCTTGGCACTGTAAGAGGCCATTGGAGAGGGCACAGCCTAAGCAGCTGTTGAAGCCCCAACATTGAAAGGGTCATGTGGAGAAGTTGAAGTGAGGCACCATGAAGAGAGCCCAGGAGAGGCTATTGGTGAACATGCAGCCCAGTTTCAGTAGAGGACCTCAACATTTTGGAGGTGCCAGTATCGTGGGATGACCACCAAGAATAGCAGCAGCTGTGGAGTGGAGGCTGCTTCCAGAGCCTTGGAAGATTAGCTGTGTGTCCCGTAGAGCTGGAGAGGCAACCCATGCCCGGTGGAGGAGCCCAGAAAACTGTGAGTGAATCCAAGATGGCGGACATCGAATTATTTACATTGTTGGGTTGCGGTTTCGCTTTGTTTAGTTTGTGACTGTGCTCTGGTTCTTCTCTTCCTCAGTAAGAAAATTTAGCTTATATTTGATTCCATAGGATCCCACAGTTGAGAGTGAATTTTTTCCATTTTTTTTTATAACTGAATTGGAAACAAGATTGTTTTACATGTCACTCCCAGTTCCCACTCCCTCCCCTCCTCCCTTACCACCCCCCCAACTAAAACTCTTACCTATCACATATCCTTTCTGCTTCCCAGGGAGGGTGAGTCCTTCCATGGGGGCGGGGGCTCATCAGAGTCTATCATATACTTTGGGATAGGGCCTAGGACCACCCCCGTGTATCTGGGCTCAAGGAGTATCTCTGTATGTGGATTGAGCTCCCAAAGTCCACACCTATGCTAGGGATAAGTACTGAACTACTACAGGAGGTCCTGTAGATTTCCGAGGTCTCCTCATTGAAACCCACGTTCCTGGGTTCTGTATCAGTCCCATGCTGGTACCCCAGCTATCAGTCTGGGGACCAAGAGCTCCCCGTTGTTCAGGTCAGCTGTTTCTGTGGGTTTCACCAGCCTGGTCTGGATCCCTTTTCTCATCACTCATTCTTCTCTGCAACTGGATTCCAGTTCAGTTCAGTGATTAGCTGTGGTTGTCTGCTTATACTTCCACAAGCTGCTGGATGAAGGCTAAAGGATGGCATATAAGACAGTCATCAATCTCATTATCAGGGGAGGGCATTTAAGGTAGCCTCTCCTCTGTTGCTTAGATTGTTAGTTGGTGTCATCTTTGTAGATCTCCAGACCTTTCCCTAGTGCCTGATTTCTCTGGAAACCTAAAATGTCTCCCTCTATTATGGTATCTCCTTTCTTGTTTTCTTCTATTCTTCCCCCAACTCCACCTTTCTGCTCCCTCATGTCCTCCTCAGCCCTCCTCTTCTCTCCTTCTCATTCCCTTGCTCCCAATTTGCTCAGGAGATCATGTCCCTTTCCCCTTATCCAGGGGACCACATATGTCTCTCTTAGGGTCCTCCTTGTTTACTAGCTGAGAGAGTGAATTTTTAAGAGATTTTGTATTTTAAAAGAGACTTTGGATTTTTACAGAGACTGAACTTTTGAAGTATTTGCATTGGTAAGAAACTGTGGGACTTGTTAAGTTTGTAATGTTTTATATTTGTGGTATTTATTAATCTGAGATCTTGGGGAAGAACCAAAAACGGGGGGGGGGGAAGAGTTATGGCTTAAAAAGTATTAGGTGTAAAGTTGACAAAGGGTCAATTGTGCTGGTTAATTTTATCTCAAAGTTGATACAGGCTAGAGTCAACTGAGAGGAGGGAGCCCCAGTTGAGAAAAACGAAATGCCTCCATAAGATTGGGCAGTAGGCAGACCTGTAGAGCATTTTCTTAATTGATGATTGATGTGGAGGAGGGCAGTCCAGTGTAGGTGGGGGTTATACCTGGACTGGTAGTCTTAGGTTCTATAAGAAGGCAGGCTGAGCAAGCCAGTAAGCACCACCCCTCCATGGCCTCTGCATCAGCTCCTGCCACCAGGGTTCTGCCCTGCTTGAGTTCCTGTCCTGACTTCCTTTGATGATGAACAGTGATGTGGAAGTGTAAGCCAGAAAACATTTCTTCCCCAAGTTGTTTTGGTCATGGTGTTTCTACCACAGCAATAATAACCCTAACTAAAACAATAAGGGAGTTTGGGATGGACAGATGGCTCAGCTGGTAAAAGGCCTCACAGGCAAACAAAGGAACTGAGTTTGAATCCTCAGCACAGGTGTAAAAAGACGGGTTTAGTGGTGTTCCCTGTAACCCCAATGCTTTGGAGGCAGATACAGGAGCATCATTGGGCCTTGCTGGTCAGCCAGTCTAGCCAATTGGGAGCTCCATGGTCAGAGAGAGAGAGAGAGAGAGAGAGAGAGAGAGAGAGAGAGAGAGAGAGAGAGAGAGAGAGAGACCCTGACTCAAAAATAATGTGGACAACAGTAGAGGAGGACACCCAATTCCAACTTCTGGGCTCTATGTACACATGGTACATATAGGGTCGCTGGCATTACTTAGTTGTCCTTGCTGCATTTTCTTGATTGTGCTTTCTCTGAGCTTTCTCTGAAATGTACTTTCATAAATATTAATGTTTTATGGATGAGCTGAGCAGCATATTGAGTTGGATATTCTTTCTTACCGCTCCCTTAAAAACATGCTGACCTGATGTTTTTCACTTCATAATTCAAGAGCCAGGTGGAATACTATTTTTTAAGTTTGTATGTTCTTTTTAGCTGGGACTCCAAAAGGAAATGGGCAGGCATTTCTAAAGGGACTTTTCAAAAAATGTTATACCTATATTTTTATTTTTAACAGCTTGAATAGAAGTTTTTAGAAGATTGTTGTTGCCCGGGAGGAAGGAAAACCTTTCTTAAAAGTTAAGACTTAACTAAAAAACTCCCATAACACATTGTCCTTTTGCTTAGCTTGCAAAGACAAGAAGGAATTAAACAGAAGAAGAGGACAGGCCTGCCTAGTTTTTGGTATCCTCCAGAAGTGGGGTGACCAGACATTCCAACTGCCCTTCTGCAGGCCTCCTAAGATCCAGTGTCAGCTGGAATTTGATTATCCTACTTGATGTCACCCAACACTGGCTACGTCCATCTCTGTGAGTTTCCCTCTCGTGTGTCTGTATACACACATGTGTTTTCTATCCTAGTCTTGTCGTAGAGCCTGTAGGTGCTACTAGAGAAATATGTACCTCATGGAGTTCTTGCTCTCACCAGGAAAGTATTCTGTATAATCTCAGCTGAGCCATTCTTTGTCAGCATTTTTAAAACCATTTTTCTTAGCTGATTCCTTAGTGAAGTGCTGGCAATGGCTAATGGCTTCCCTGTTTTCTTCAGGTTTCCAACTCACTTTCTCATTCCATTCCCACTCTCTGAAACTCACTGCGATGGCTAGTCTTCATCTTCAGCTTGATTTAGAAACATGTGGGGGACACGCTTCTGGGCATGTCTGTGATGGATTTTTCTGGATTGGGGAATCAAGGTGGTAAGACCCTTCTTGAGTATGAGTGGCACCACTGCAAACACAACAAAAGAAGACAGCAAGTGGAATACAGGAATTAATCTCACTGCTTCCCCACTGCCCTAAATGTGAGCCAGCAGCCACAGCTGGGAGCCTTTCCCTCCACCAGGTCTGCACAATGAACTGTACCCTCCAACTGCAAGTCAGAACAGATTCTCCGCCATGTTGCTTCTCTTGAGTATTTGATCATAGTAATGAAAAAGTAGCTAATACAGTTACCTGTGTTTCACTTCACTGAGACACGATTATGCCTCTCCTTTCTTATCCTCAACACCATCAAATCAGAATTCTCCACATCCCTTACTCTGTCTCTTCTAACAATTCAGACGATGAGGTGGCTTGCCTCCATTTTAACCACTGGAAAATTCTTAGCCATTATCTGTTTGGTTGTCACCTCTGACCAATTTTCCTTCTTTGTTTCCCTTTTTGTGACCCCAAGTATATGCAAGCTGCACCTCTGTGGGCAACTTGAGTCTCACTTATGTTCAGGGCAATTTTCCCTTCCTGAAATTTGCACAGATTTAATAGCTTTCTTCGTGTTCTCTGACACTGCTTCTGATGTGTTTGGATTTCTCTTAAACCCAGTCACCATTGTGACTCAGCTCTTGTAATTAAGTCACCCATTTGATTGTCAATTTGATTTGTTTGGCAAAAATGTTGCTTTATCTGTCTACTTTGTAATACTTTCCCTTCATCCAGAGAAACACCAACTTAGTTAAGGTCTTTGTGTAATGTTTGACCTATCTGAGTACACTTCTATTGGATGTTTTTTTCTCTTCCCCATTGGTCATGTGGTCTTCATTCTTAGTGTCTTAGTTGAGTTTCTATTTCTGTGAAGAGACAACATGACCAGGGAAAACATTTAATTGGGGTTGCATATATTTTCAGTCCATTATCATCATGGTGAGATATGGTGGCATGCACGCAGACATGGTGCTGAAGAGGTAGCCGAGAGTCCTTATATTTTTACTCATAGGAAATGGTCTGAGACATTGAGTATGGCTTGAGTATCTATGAGGCTTCAAAGCCTACCTCCACAGTGACAGAGTTCCTCCAACACAATTACACCCACTCCAACAAAGGCCACACCTCCTAATAGTGCCACTCCCTTTGGGGGCCATTTTCTTTCAAACCACCACATTCCACTTCCTGACCCCCAAATGCTTGAAGTCCAATCACAATGCAAAATGCATAAGTCCAACTTCAGAAGTTCACATGTTCCATCACAGACTCAACAATGTCTTAAAGCTCAAAGTTCAAAGTCTCTTCTGAATTTCATACAATTTCTGAACTGTAATCCCCTATAAAATCAAAATCAAACATACAAATGTCACAAGATATACATTACCATCCCAAAACATAGGGTAGGGAGCATAGTGAGGAAAAACAGGACCAAAGCAAGACTGAAAACCAGCTGGGCAAACTCCAAACTCTGCATCTCCATGTCTGATGTCAAAACACTCTTCAGATCTTCAGCTCAGTTCAGATTTATTGATTGCAACACACTTCCCTTTCTTGGGCTGGTTCCACTCCTGTTAGCAGCTCTCCTCAGCAGGTATCCCACAGCTCTGGCATCTTCAACATCTTGGGGTCTCCAAGGCAATCCAGGCTTCAACTTCACAGTTTCATGCCATGGCCTCTCTAGGCCTCTAATTCAGGGATACCCCTGGCATGTGCCTGGCCTCAGAGGCTTTCCCTAGTCATGGAGGAAAATTCCATTGTGCCTTTCTTTTATCCTTAACCCCAGAAACACGTGGCTAAAGCTGCCAAGTTCTGCTGCTTATTGGGGTTGGAAAATGACCCCCTCATTCAATTGCACCTTCACTAACTTTCTATTTTAGATGGTTTCCTTCACTTCCTAAGCTTGGCTGTTCTGAAACTGGATTTGTAGACTAGGCTAACTTTGAGATCTGCCAGCCTCAGGGATTTCAAGCAGAAACTATAGAGGAAGGTGGCTTTCTGGTTTGCTCACAGGCTCATACTCAGCTGGCTTTCTTGTACAGCCTAGGACCACAGTTCAAGGAATGGTACCATCCACAGTGGTCTGCGGTCTTCTGCATTAACAAGACAACCTCCACAGACATGCCCACATGCCAGTCTCATCAAATGGTCTCTCAATTGAGATTCTCTTCTCAGGTGACTATAGGCCGTGTCACATTGGTAGTTAAAATTAACCAGGACAAGGGGACAATGGAGATGATTTCTATGGAATGAATTACATCATCATTTCAAGTTAGAGTGGTGTTCCCCTATCTAGAGAATCCCTTAGTTGCTCCTTAGCTCCTGATTCTTTAAACATCTAGTGCCTTGTGTCCATCTTCCTGTGATCGTCTTAATAGCAACTCAGGCTTGGTGTCATTGCCAACTTGTGTGCCAACTCATGCTCCTCTTTGCTCTCTTCTTGCACTTTGTGCCTTTCTGAGCCCTCAGAAGTCTAGCTCATCCTTCCCTCATGTGGTCCTTCCTAACACTCGTTTTCAGCGTTTAGACCCCACGGTGTTTCTGCTCTCCCAAGCCTAGGTCCCTCAAATGATATCCCCTTTCCATGTGGACTGACTCTGTCCCCTCATCTTCCACTCTTTCCTCTTCACGCTGTGACTTTTGGAAACCTTCAGAAAAGGTCCTCACGGAACCTCATGATAAAATCTGGAAGGTTCGTACACTCAAATCCTAGCTTCTCCTACTGTTGAATGCACTCTTTTTTGACCTTGTCTTGGGCACTTCTATGAATCAGTGTCTTTGGGAGCATCCTTTACCATTAGCTGTTATCTGCTGTTGGGTATCCCTCTTTCCATTTGCTAAAACTCAGGCCTTGAACTTGGGTCTCTTGTGATGACAAATATGCAGCAACTCTCAAGATGTCTGCAGCTCAATCCCAGGCTCTGCTGGCGTTGATGTTATCCATCTTGTCACCTATCTCTATCCAGTTTCTGTTCTATTACCTTTCCCTTGGATGATGGACAAATTCAAAGGACCCCATCACACATCTCCACCTGATTGGCTCCTTGAAAGTCTGAACACAGCATTTTGTCTTGTAATTTTCTTTTTAATCATAGCCTGTATTCATTTGCCTGATTGAGAACTTCTGGTGGTCTGGCAATTCCTGGCAGTATTTGTTAAAAAAATAAACACAAAGAAGCCCGAGTCCCCTCCCCCGTTCCCCATACAAAGACTTCTTGAACAACAGCATCATTTGTGGGATTAATTCATGTATTTTCACAGTGAAGGGAATCCTTGTTCCAGAGTGTTGTTGCTGGTATGTTCTTTTTCCCTATGGTTTGAACATTGGCCCACTCTAAAACTCATGTTGAAATCCAAAGGCCCTGAAACGGTATCGAGAATAGAAGCCTTAAGAGTGTGGACATCTTCATGGCCCTCTTCTCTTTGCTAGGTGTTTTAACTCTGTAGAGCCAGTAGGGTCCCACCCTCAGGAACACAGTGATTCTATCATTGTGAGAGTAAGCTTGTTACAAAAGGCTGTTTGTATCCTTTCTTCTCCTTCCCTCCTTCTCTTCCTCCTTCCCTCCCCCTTCCCTCCATCTCTCTCCCTTCCCATTCCCTACATTCCCTTCCTCCCTCTTCCCCTCTTCCTCATCTTTTCCTTCTGCCCCCTCACTACCAGCTCTCCCATTTCCTGCCTTTGCTCCTCTGCAGTGTGATGCCTTTGTCATGTGATGACATAGCAATAAGACCTCACCAAGAGTGGCACCTTGACCTTAGACTTCTTAGTCTCCAGAGCTGTGAGAAATATTTCTGTTCTTTGTAATTTAATCAGCCATTACTTTTATAACCATGAGGAGCTGGATAGCAGACTTATAGTAGTAAATAAATTTTTCTAAAGACAGGCATGCAATTCTCCTGCTAGCTAATTACTGCTTGTTGGTATTAGGTTTGAATCTTTGAAATGGTCTAAAACCAATCAGATATAAGACTAGAGAGCAAAGGGGTTGGCAGAGGCTGTCTGTTCTAGGTAGCCATTAAACAGATATTTAGCCTGTATTTTATTGCTGGGTTGGTTTGGACAGGTTCAGGATGCCCTTAAGTGCTTTAGCACCCGGAGGCTCAAGGTGACAATGAGAGGGCCAGCCACATTGTCACCAGTGAATTCTATCAGTTCTGTCATCTCTTTTTCATACTTTTTTAAAAGACGAGGTCTCATGTAGCCCAGGCTGGCATTGAACTTGGGTAATCTTGATCTTGTGATCCCCTGGCTTGTACCTCACAGATGCTATGGTCACAGATATAAACAACTATACTTAGTCTGCGTGATGCTGGGAATAGGACCCAGGGCCTTCTGCTTGCCAGGGAAGCATTGTTCTCAGATGCCCACTCCTCACATGTTGTTGGAAAGTGTGTTTAGACACCAGGCGAAGATGACTCTGCTCCTGCCCTGCAGGCAGAGAATTCTGGAGTTTGTCGCAAAGAGAGCTACCAACCTCCTTCCATTGAAGGGTCTTCAGTGACAGAACTCTTAAGGCTTTCCACAGTTTTAAGTGACTGTCTCTCCCACCTCTGTCCAGGAGCCTACAACCTGTCCAGCATTTTAAATAGTCTTTCTGTGTTCCGACACAAGTCCATCATCAGGGAGCTAAGTGACATTTAGAAGTGGTGTCTTGATTTTGATGATGTGTTGTTGATTGACTCTGTACTCAGTGTAATGGAGTTATCCTCTTGCCCCTTGGCAGTGATGACATGCTCACTGCCCTAGGCTGTGAGCCAGAGTCAACATCCCATGTAAGAAAGTCATCAAGCCTTTTGCAGAGGAAGAGAGATAATAGATTCCCTGCTCCACCTGCTCCGCCTCCACCAGCTGTTGGGAACTCGTTTTCCTTTGCAGCCTCAGAGCTAATGGATTATCTCTTCCAAAATAGCGGTTCCAGTTTATCCAAACTGATGGGCCTCAGGGGGACAGACTAGGTGTTGGCTGTTTTCTTTGCTATAGGGAAGGCATGGATTCCCATGGTCAGGAGCTCATGGTACACTTTTAGATTTGTGTTACTTTTCAAAATGTACACACACCCAACACATCATGCAGAGTATAATTAAGACAGCTATGAACGTCTTCAACCACAGTGCTTGGATTGCTTGTGACATGCACTACACTTGTGGGAAGCCTTGCAGTTCCCAGTATACATGCTGCAGAGTGAAGTAACTGACCTGTCGGGATGATGTCGAGATCTTTGGCTCTATCTTCTGTCTTCTGTCTTCTTTTCACAAGTAGTACTTAAATCCAGGCATTGGAAGGGAGCCAGGTTTCTCACAGATCCCTGTGATGCATGCTGAAGTCCCATGTTGCCTACTGGCCTATGCACTGCTGGTGACCAACAGCTGCATGGGTCAGGTGTGAAAAGCTTTGCCCTGGTGACAGTTTGGACATGCATTCCAGATCTAGGAGTTTCAGCTGATGTGGCCTTTATGGTTGCAAAGTGATATATGGATAGAGTGCAGGGATCTCCTGTGTGTGTGTGTGTGTGTGTGTGTGTGTGTGTGTGTGTGTATCTGTGTGTGTGGTTGTGATGTGTGTGGTTGTGTATGTGTGTGGGTGTGTTTGTGTGGGGGTGTGTATGTGTGTATATGTGTGTGTATGTGTATATGTGTGTGTATCTGTGCGTATGTTCTGGTCTCTATGAGTCACTCATGTTGGTTCCATCCTGATTACTTCATCTAACCCTAACCATCTCCTAAAGGTTCCATCTCCAACATCATGATACCCCCTGATGGGAACCAGATTTCTTCAAGAGGCTGTGGGGACACTTGAACTATACCCAGATGGTAGCAATGACGGTTTGATCTCATAACATGAATTCAGAAAATACAGATATCTAGGCATTCAGAACTTACTTGTGTTTTACTGGATGATAGCTGAAAGTTCTGTAACATGATGTATACGAATTATACCCAGATTTGGGGATTCTTGTGAATTTATGGGCTCCAGAGTAAATAGATGATGATTTATGACAGAGGATTTTATAACCATCCTGACTAAAGATGTGGAATTCACCATCTTAATGCTCAAGTCTCTACAATGGTGATGAGTCTCTGTTCAAATACAGGTAACCCCAGATATAGCCTCACTAGTATGTTTGTGTCCTAAGTCTCTTTCCAGTGGTGAACTAGTTCCAGAGAGTTCAGGATAGGCGTCATGACACAGAGCTGCCACTGACAGCTGTGTTCTTCTCCTCTCTTTGTGGTAAGATGAGATGTCAAGGGTGACAGCTTCGTAGTTAAGTGTATCTTTTCCTTAAATTTTGTCTTAGTCTTTTTTTCTGCTGCTATAACAAAATACCGTAGACTGGGTAAGTCACTATAAAAAGAAACATCCCTCATAATCCAGGAGGCTGAGAAGTCCAGTATTAAAAGTGCTTGTATCTGGTAATGGATTCCCTAGAATAATGATGTTATACTAAAATGACATCACTATGATGGCATTCATTGTGTTACTACACAGAGGAAGATACCACCAGACCCCCCCCCAATAAACACATACAATTCCTTCTTTGAAGTCACTAATGTCATCACCAATGTCTCATCCTGATGACCTCATTTAACCCTAAGCATTTTCCACAAGCTGCACTCCAATTACTGTAGTTCATGATATTGGAGATTAAATTGGGGGAAGGTAAATTAAAATGTCATGGCCCCTTCTTGGAAGCTTCTTAGATATCCATGACCTTGTTCAAGGAAACATCATTGGTCTACATATTTCTAGAGTTGCCTGTATCTGAGCTGGAGCCATTAGTCTTCCCTTCCTCATTCACTGTGAAATCCCCAATGAGGACAGGGCTCTGTCTAGGGGCCACATAGGGATGGCCCAGTTGTCGTATCTGCTCTCTGACTTTGCTGCTGCTAGGGTGGGCAGAAAGCTGCAGAGTCGGGTCCCCAGGTGGGCAGCAAGGTGCATCTCAACTCTGTGCTTGGAACTCTAAATGCCTATGTGTGGGGAAAGCTGGGGTATGGCATTATTTTCTCTTGCTGAAATCAATAAGGTCATTGCTTCACTCGGTAAATCTCTAGTAGAATTGAACTTTGGCTAGTCATTGGGATCTTATGAAGGAGAAGAGGCAGAAGGAAGAAGAAAGAAGAAGAAGGCATTTTTAATCCCCTCTTCATTCTGGGAGAAAATTCTCACAACAGTGACTTGTTATAATTCAAGGTATGAATTTAATGGGTAGGGCAGACACTCAACCATAGCATCTGTGGGTCAATGTCTGCTATAAGGTTGGCTTTCATTGTAATTTCCTGAAGGAACTGAACACATTTCCCTCAGATCTGATGACTGAGAAAGGTTGGGGACTAACAAGGGTTTTAATTTATTCAAGTAAGAACAGAAATTACTTGGTGATCTTTGTCTGGCATTGTTCTGGAAGGTGGCTGGATGTTTTCATGATCTCTAAGGCCATAGGTTTAATCAATTTGCATATCTCTATTCATAAACCTTTTCCTGTGTTTTAGCTATAAACCCCAAGACCATCTATTCTGAGGTTTAGATCCATTATTAAAATTGTTTTTTGAAAAGTAAGACATTTGAAGTTCGGGCATGGGATGCTGGCCTAGCCTCTACACTATGACTGGGCACTCTGTGCCCTTGAATGAGCTTCCTATTCACCCCACAAGAAGCTGACTCTGTGAAATGTGTTCATCTTGCTTTTGCAATTTGACTTCAAGACATATCAGCTTTATAAATTAACAGGTTACAGTGTGGCATGTCTTAATGAGCACACTGTGTCTTGGTCATGTGTACCCTAGTTCCCTTCCCTCTCCCTGCTAGTATCCTTCCTGGTCTCTAGAAGTTTATCTCAATTTCCTGCTGTTCCTTCACTTCCCCTTGCCCATCTCTAGTGTCCTCTATTCCACTCTACACCTCTACAAAGTTGACTTTCTGGTCTCCAAATGTGAGCAAGAACCAGTGGTATTTGCCTTTGTAGATGCTGCAATATGGAAATTCTCATACACTGCTGATGGAGGAAGCTAAGTCATTATGCCCCATTCCTTGAATTCACACCTTGAATTCTAACAAGCCAACTTGGAATTTTCCCAACTTGAGGATTTTCTTCCTGACAGACAGGGGGATAAGTAATGACTCCCCCTTCTCCCAGGGTCCCAATGACAAACAAAAGACACCATGGAAATTAGCATGGGGGTGCTCAAAAAAGAATAGAAAAATGCCAAAACCCAATGATAGCATCTTTACATGATTCAACAATGCCAATACAGGGTATACACACAAAGGAGATGAAATATTTATACTCTAAAAGATGCTTTCACCCCCATTTCCATTGCAGAACTATTCAACATTAACTAAAATATGGAACCAGTCCATTTGTCCTTCTGCGGGTGAATGGATAAAGAAAAGATGGCAGAGTTATCAAGTAGAGTATGACTCAGCTGTTAAAAGAGTGAAATCCTGTTATTTGCAGCAGCATGTGTGAAACTCACATTAAGTCAAATGAAACAAACCAGACATGGGGAAAAGCAACATCCTCACTCACTTATGGTATGATGAAGACTTGCATAAATCCAAGCTTCTTTGCTTTGTTAAATAGGATGCACCTTAAGTAGCTAACAGAAAAGATCCCCACTTTTAGTTTTTTGGATAGATGAACATATGTCAATAATACAAATACTTATATATAATATAAAATTCCCAATGAACCTCACTGGGGATTCTCACCCATGTGGCTTAAACCCCTTGACATTAGTAGTCCAGATGTTACAAACCCATTTGATCCAAGATCTTGGAAACTTTTTTGTAGGTGAGGGCATTGTCAGAAACTTTAGGGTGAATACAGAAGCCACTAAAGCAGAGATGACTACAATGGAAGATTCTAGATCTAAAAGGAAGGCTGAAGATCCTGACTCAGAGAAAAGGTAAAGACCAAGGCACCAGGGATGGAGTCACAGACTGGCCAGTCTGGATTCCTAATGCCAGTATCCATGAATCCTGGGGTATAGGTTCCTCCTGCCATGACTTTAAACCCTGTGGTATGAGGTCTCATTGGCTGAATGGAAGCCATAGACACCCATATTATAGCCATGATAGTGAGTGACCCTGCCACTGAGTCTTTCACCAAGAGTCGTACAGCTCTGAATTACTGTAACAAAATACACATGATAAGTCAACTTATATGAAAGTTTATTTAGACTAATAATTTTGGAGGTCTGCCTGTGGTTATTTCGCCTGTTATTTAGGGTGCTGTGGTGAGTATGGGCTGGTCTAAGTCACACACATCACAACATCTGGGAAGAAAATAGAAAAAAGGGGGCTGAGTTCTCAAAAATCCCTTTGAATAATGCACCACCAATGACCTAACTTCCTCTACATCAGTCCCAGCTCTTAAAGGCTCCATCACCTCTCAGCAAGGCCAAAAAATGAAGACCAGGCCTTTGAGGGATGCATCAGGGGCAAACTGTAGCACCTCATAAGGATGGAGGGGATAATGGGTGGGAGTTTGGCCACTGAGATCCTGTATTTCCTATGCTATCAGTCTCTCCATTCCTCACTTCCTCCCTTGAGTTGTTTATTCCTTATTGAGTACCAATGGGCTTTGTCCTTTGCTGGTACACACTTGATGCTCGCTGAAGAACTCAGGACCAAAGAAGGGGTTAAATGCCAGTCTGTGGAGCTAGTCTTGCTATAGGATGGAGTCACAGAAAACTTCTGCAAGTTGATGAGCCATATCTTCGTAGGAGCCAGCTGCAGTAGGAATAACTAAATTCATTCAATAGACTCTTTAATGTGGTTGGTGAGATAAACACCATAAATGCATACATAGCTTCCTTGGTATCAAAACATTTGATCCACACATCTGTCTGAGATAGCCAGCCACCAGTCTTATCTCAACTCCAACAACTTGATGCTGATTGAGTTTTGAGCGCTGCTCTCTCTGAAGGACACCACAGAGCCTACCAGATACTGACAACTAGTTACCTCTTCCCTACCCTAGCCACCTTTTCCCATTGCTAGCTTGTGATGAGCCTCCACTTAGATGGTGGGAAAAAGCGAATGGGAGGTGCACGAAGGAGCCACAGCCTGCTTACCTGCATTGATTTGCTCATATTCAGTGCCTGGCTGATTGTGCTACCCGAAACTGTGCTCAACACTGCTTCAGCAAATGACCCATCTCAGGTCCTTCCTGGAGGAGCCTTGTTTCCTACAAATATGCAGGAGTTCCTGAAAGCTGATGCCAAGGCCTGTGAGTGCCAGAGCAGACAGATGAACATCTCTAAGTCACATAGATTTCTTGGGAACAAAACCTGTAGATAAGTTTTTCAGAAGCTTGTTAAGAACAGAATATAGTAGGGCCACTGTAATTTGGTGGCCATTGTGATACTTAAGATAGGAGAAAAACCAAGTTGCCTTCCCTGGATGTAACCCACCATGGCAGCTTTCTGCTGATTGTGCACCAGAGTGAGACAGTAAGAGGGGCCTCTCCAAACCAATGCCTTTCATTGGCCTTTGGAGTGGGGACACTCGCCACAGTGTGATGGAGCTTTATTTTATTTTTTTATATATTTGATTTACAAACAAGATTGAATTACATGACGATCCCAGTTCCCTTCTCCCTTCCTGCCTCCTCTACCAACTAAATCCCCCCAACTAAAATCCTACCTATCATATGTCCTTTCTTCTAATCTACACCTGACTCAAAATTTCTGCTTCCTCATGATGATGGAGCTTTTTAAACTGATGGTAGGCTGAGCTCCTCTGACAAGTCAAGTTCAAAATCATTTGTCACAGAACCCTCACTTAAGGAAGTGGATGTCACAAGGTCATTCTTTTCAGCAATGACAGTCACTTTACCTTTGTTAGCAAAGAGTCTGGTTCCTTCAGCTCAGCATTTGTGGTTTTGCTGCACAAATGAATTTCCTGTGGGTCAGGTCCTCTGCCCTGGGGAAATCGCTCCCTTCTGAGATGAACAAAGCCTTCTGAAGAAGCAGAAGGGTACATGGGGTCCTGTGTAGCTGTGTGATGGGGTCACTGGCTGCCGTGAGGAATTCTGGCATTGAGTGGCCACTGGTGAGCACGAGGCATTTCTGACCTGCTTTCTACAACCTCCTGTCTCACCCTTGGTGTTGCAAAAATTCCATGCGCCTCGGCTCTGGGTGTTCACTTTCTCTTGCACAAGAGCTTCTCTTAAGTGTTTTGATGTTTCTTTTCTCTTCTACTCATCGAATTTATCTATTTGTTGAACTTGTGAGTGCACGTGCATTTGTGTGTGCTCATGCCTGCGGAGGCCAGACGTCAACCTTGAGTGTCCTTCCTAATCAGCTGTCTACTTTTCAGCCATCATTCACTTTTCAGCTGTTGTCCACCTTTCAGCTGTCCACTTTTTGAGACAGGGTCTCGTGGGCCCATGGCTCACTGAACCCGGGATACATCTGTCTCCCCAGAATTGGGATTATGAGTGTGGGCCACCATGTGATGGGGGATGTCCTTCTTCTGTATTTATGTTTCTCTTATTGGTTGATGAATAAAATACTGTTTGGCCAATAGTCAGGCAGGAAGGATAGTTGGGCCTATGAGAGGAAAGAGTGAGGTGAGAGAGGGAGGCCGAAGAGAGATGCCATGGAGCTGAGGAAGGAATAACAGGTCCAGATCCTTCTCCGATAAGATAAGACCATGTGGAAATACTTAGATTAATAGAAATGGGTTAATAATTAAGAGAGAGCTAGCCAGTAAAAAGCCCTAGCCATTGGCCAACAGGTTTATAATTAATATAAGTCTCTCTGTGTGTTTATTTGGGACAAAGCATCTGTGGGACCTGGTGGGACAAAAACCTCCATCTTCAACCATGCCCAGCTTTTTGTATGGAACCAAACACCTTAATGACTGAGTTTCCTTCCCTAGCTTCTGCATTTATTTTTGTTTGACAAGTGTGTTTATCCTGTAGACTATATAACTACACAGGGATTCTAGAATGTTACATTTATTTTTGGGTCTCTATGTCTTTAACATCTTGGCTTGTTTGGACTATCACAACATTCAGGGATACATGCAAACCCAGTCAACCCATGCCTGGCCAAAGCCTCGAAGCTCTTATAATAATAGTCCATGCTCATGGCTGCCTCTTTCTTGTAGTTACCATTTTTAATAAACTCCAGACACATGAAGATTCTTCTCCAAGAGAGGGCCAACTTTGCCTCAAACTTGTTTCTCTTCTTAAACAGAGTGGCTCACTAAGGACAGTACATCCTCTGGACCTTGTCCCTCTGCCCAAGACCCTCTGGGTCTTGTCACTGCTTCAAAGCACGCATGGCCAACTTCAGAGTGAAGCAAATTTCAGTAACAGCATAGTTTTGAGCCATGAAATGCCATTTTATTTGTTTATTATTATTTTGTGCTTTTTTTGCTTTTTATTTTTTGCCAGAAACACGTAACTGCCTCTTTAAATTATCTCAGTCAACTTCAGTTGATGGTCTGTGGATAAACAAAAGTGCCTGTTGAATTTGTGGGGTAGTTTCACATAAAGGAAGCTTGTCATTAAGTGAGGGATCTGCATTTTGGAGCGGCTAATTAGACAAACCTAACAGAGTCTCCGTAAATGTCTCCCAGGGAGCCCGCAGCCCTGCTCAGTACTTCAGCTGCACATTAAAGATTCATAGCTTGTGAGAGTCATTCAGAATCCTGGAACAGTCATAAAGGCACATTCAGCTCCTGGGGAAAATGGTAGGCATGGTGTCGAGTTTGAAATAATTTGCTTTATTAAGCATGTATGAGAGACAGGGAAATACACAGTAGGGGCCTTTGTCGCCACCTCCTACTTCCTTTCCAGGATCCCTGACCTCAGCCTGCATGCTGCACCTCTCCGCCACCCCCAAACAGGCTCCTGTGCCTATGGTTCATATTTGGAAGCTGTCTTGTTTGGACAATGGATAGCCACTAAGCTTTTTGATGGTTGAAGATACTGCCCTTTGACGTGCAGTGCCTGAAGACCAAAACAACTGGATATGCAGAAGGATTCCGGCCCTGGGTTCATCAAGATGAGAGGATGCTGGGTAGGGGTGGGTCAAGATATCTTCTCCCTCCATCGTGAGTGTCCTGGGGTCCCCTTCTCTGTGGATCACACCTGGATGTCCTGAAACCTATCCCTTTGTTCTGGAGGTCAATGTTCATGATCACAGCAACGCTACCTTCTCTTAGCTGCTATGGCTGACAACTTTAGTCTGCCTTGGCTTTTAGGGACCCCAGCACTCCACCTTAGTTTTGATGTGGCATCCTCTGGGTCCGTGTCACACAGTTCCTCCTGTCTTACTCTTATAAGGGCAGATGATGCTGAATTTAGATCCTCTCAGGCTGCAGTAGACAGCAGAGAGAAGAGCCATGGCTTTGTGATGACTTGACTTCCAGGGAGCCATCTTGTCAGAGTCAAAGGCTGTATCTACAGGAGCAATCTGTGCTCACTCTACCTCATGGTCCCTCCTCAAGTGTTATGGTTTAGATTGCAAATGTCCCCCAAAGGTCATGTGCTAAAAGCTTGAAAATGTCTCCCCAAAGGCCATATGCTAACAGCTTGGTCACCAACCTGTGGTGGTCTTGAGAAGTGGTGGATCCTTCAAGAAGTGGAACTTGATGGAGGAAGTTGGGGTGTTAGGGTTATGCACCTGAATATTCCCGATGTCTTCCCTTTTCTCTTTGATTCTTTGCTGTTATGAGATGAGGTTTTCTCTATTGTGCATCCAGTGGACTGAAACCTCAGAAATCACAAGCCAGCATTTCCACCCTTTGATTGATTTTTATCAAGTGTTTTGTCGTAGCAATGAAAATCTGACTGACATCAAGATAGTGTTTTGTAGGGAGAGATCGCTATGTACCTGTACTGCTGGATGTCCAGATTAAGATACATGGGACTAAGATAATATAAATCAATTTTATTCGTCACTTACACGAGAAACCGATAACCCCAAGTTCCAGCTCTGAGGAGCAAGCTCAGTTGCTCTCTCTGACCAGACAGGAACCAAGCCAGCTTGTGCCCTCTCTCTCAGCCCTTTATTCCACAGGCTGCCTTCTATGTACCTGTGACCACGCCTAAATGGGCGTGGTGAGCGGTACAGGTATTTAGCAATCTCTCCCTACAATGTTTTTAAATCCTGTGCTTGGTGTGCCCTGTGGTGTACTCTGTGGTTGTCAGCATTTGCATATAAACCATAGGTCCTGAGAGTAAGTCATTGAATTACAAACCCTGTACACTTGGGGTGGGGAGTGTGTATGTGCTTCTCTGTTATTCCACTCGGTGCTGCTACAATGGAATATCGCCAACCTGTCTATGTGAGCAGTAGAAGCTTATTGTTTCTGGAGGTCAAGAAGTCCAAGACAGAAGGGGCTTATCTGGTAATGCCCTTGTGCGCTGTGACACAGTGGGAGTCATCCCACAGTCAGAGAGGATGTGCAAGAGGCAAAGGAGTTTATCCTCCTTAACCTACCACGAGGGTGGGGGATCCCTTAAGACCTGCGCATCTCCCTTCCAGTCTTGTCTCTCATGCTATTGCAGGGGATTTAAGTTTCCAAAACACCTCTGGGACAGGGCACTTTCACACCCTGACAACTACTGAGGTGTCTGCCCAGTTAAACTGGGGACTATAGAAATAAAAATCGAAATCCCTTGTCAGATAATGACATTCTGAATTCTAAAGGAGTTGGCAGCCCAGCTGGTAGGTTTCCCTGTCTTTCATCTTTAATAACTTGAGTTTGATCAAGAGAGGACCATAAAAATGCACATGACTTGAATTCAAGGCCTGCACCTGCTCCTTTGTTTACAGCTGACCTGAATGAAGGATGGCCCATGAGGGCAGAGTCCTTATTTTTCAGGAAACCGTGGGATCCCAGCTCCTGTGTTAGATCTGTCATTTCTGAGTGGAAATGTGATCACTAAGGAATGCTAAGAAACACCAAGACTTTGTGTTTGTGTATTTTTTTCTAGTTAGAGCCTTTGCTTCTCCATTGACCCTGGGTCATTTGGTTCGTGCTGTCTCGATTACCTTCTATTTCCATGCATCCCATTGGGCTGTGAAGATGACCAAACAGTATGCTGGGCAATGCAGATCACACACACACACTCTCACACACATTCATACACACTCACCCACACATACACTCTCTCTCTCTCTCTCTCTCTCTCTCTCTCACACACACACACACACACATTCATACACACATTCATACACTCTCACTTTCTCACACACCCTTTCACATACACTCTCACACTCACTCTCTCAAACACACTCACATACTGACTCATTACACACTTAACTCACACTCTCACACACTCTCTCACACTCTCACACACTCACATACACTCTCTCACACACTCTCACACACTCACACACACACACACTCACACATACACTCTCACACTCTCACACACGCACTCTCACACACACACTCTCACACACACACTCACACACACACACACTCTCACAACACTCTCACACTCTCTCACACTCACACTCTCACACACAGACTCTCACACACAGACTCTCACACACACTCTCACACTCTCTCACACACTCTCTCTCTCACACACACACACTCAACACACACTCACACACACACACTCTCTCACACACACTCAACGCACACTCTCAATTACATACACTCTCACACTCACACACACAGACTCTCACACACACTCTCACACTCTCTCACACACACACACTCACACTCTCTCTCACACACACACTCTCTCACACACACACACTCAGCACACACTCTCAATTACATACACTCTCACATACTCTCACACTCTCACACACTCTCTCACACACACTCTCACACACACTCTCACACACACTCTCACACACACTCTCACACACTCTCACACACTCTCTCACACACTCTCACACACACTCTGACACACACTCACACACTCTCACACACACTCTCACACACACTCTCACACACACTCTCACACACTCTCACACACACTCTCACTCACACTCTCACACTCTCACACACACTCTCACACACACTCTCACACTCTCACACACACACTCTCACACTCTCACACACACACACTCACACTCTCTCACACACACACTCTCACACACACACACTCAGCACACACTTTCAATTACATACACTCTCACACGCTCTCACACACTCTCACACTCTCACACACTCTCTCACACTCTCTCACACACTCACACACACACAACATACACACACACAAGCTTATAAAGAGAGGAAGAAACCTTGTTTAACGGGGCTGCTCATGACAGAGGGGACAAGAGGCTGTTGGGCAGGCTTTGTGGTGACCATTGAGTGTAGGGTCTCACAGCCCTCGCAGGAGGATGTAGCTGGTGGCTTATGCAGTAATTCCTCAGGCTAACAGGATGTGATCCTGCTGTTCATTGGCTCTCAATGGCCTGGAAATGGTTTCTGGGCCCAGGAGAGGGAGGCCTGCTGGGCTGGGCCTGTATCTGTAGGAGAAGAGTAGGGAAGGAGCTTGTGCTGGGTGCTTTCCATCCTCCCACCCCGTTTTGTCAGAAGTCAAGAGCAACGCTTTTTAAAAACTTCATTAAAAGCTTAATCCATAGCTGTTCATGAGAGCAGCTCCAGGCAGTCGTGTTAAGGTCAAACCACTCACTAAGTGGTGTATGTTGACTCTACCTCCATCTGCCTTTCCCCTACCGGTTAAGAAGGATAATAATAGCATCCATTCCCCAGGACGTTGTCTGGAATAAGTGGGTGCATACAAGGCACTTGAGCCTTGCCCAGGATTCTCAAAGCTCTATCCAGTGTTGTCATGATGGTTAGGTTATGAGTACATGTGGGTCAGATTAAGTCCTAGGAGAGCCGACTCTGCCACCGAGACATTTCACTTCTCAAGGTCTCAGTTTCCCCTTGTGTAAAGCCAAATAGGATGTGCGAAAGGCCCTTAGGAAGCTGTTCCAGGTCCCTCCCGTTGCTGTGGTGAATCCCGCTGGGCAAAGGCAACTTAGGGGAGGTCAGGGAAGGGGAGGGGAAGGCAGACCAGGGTATATGTGACTTCGTGCCTAGTTGGAGTCCATCCTTGCAGGAAGTTAGGGCAGGATCTTGAAGCAGAAGCCCCAGAGGAATGCTCCATGCTAGTTTGCACACCAGCTTAGTTAGCTTTCTTACACTGCCTACAGAATGGCACTGCCACCCACAGTAGACTGGGCTCTCCTCTACCAATAGTAAGACACACCCGCCAGGTATGCCCACAGGCCAATCTGATCCAGGGAATTCTTCAATGGAGGCTTTCCTCTCAGGTGATTTTAAGCTGTGTCAAGTTGACAATTAAAGCTACCCAGGGCAGAGGGCAGCCAACAAAACCCTCTTACTGTGTGTTTTCTCTACTCTCCACCAGGATAATTTTCACCAGCTGAAGTGCAGGGGGTTTTATATAGGGGTTTCGAAGGGTCTTAATGGGTTTTAGGCCATAGCAGTGAATTTTAACATCTATGGTCCGGCGACTATAGCCTGGGGTCTGGAATTCTGAGATGTGGGGAGAAATGTCAAGGTTTCTGGGCTGAGGAGTCTCAGAATTCACAGGAGCCATGGAGACTTGGCTGCTTCTCATAACAGGAAGGCTGGTGCCACTTCCTTCAGCTCAGTGTGCTCAGCATGGTGTTAGTGGAGTCACGGCTGTGGGTGTGTCCTGTGGGAGTTCTGGGAGGAAGACCCCTGTAAAGGTGTACAGTAGAGGGCCATGGAGACATGCGAGGCTCTAGGTGAGGCACCATGGAGAAGTGTTTGGACAGGGAATTTTGGGGCTGCTGTGAAAAGGGTGAATTGGAGTCCCACAAACTGATGGGGGAAGAATAGTATGTGGAATGTGATGGGGACATCATGGGGAGCGATGCCATGCATAAGGAACAGCCAAAGACTGAGGACATGAGGATGACCTGGGCTTCGCTCATGTGAAAACAAGCACAGATGCCCTTTCCTCTCCACAGTGCCAAGACCCCGCCCCTCTCCACCGTCCCAGGACCCCGCCCCTCTCCACAGTCCCCAGGACCCCGCCCCTCTCCACAGTCCCAAGAGACAGTCCCCCCGCCCTCTCCACAGTCCCAGGAGCCTCTCCACAGTCCAAGACCCCGCCCCTCTCCACAGTCCAGGACCCCGCCCCTCTCCACAGTCCCAAGACCCCGCCCCTCTCCACAGTCCCAAGACCCCGCCCCTCTCCAAAGTCCCAGGACCCCGCCCCTCTCCACAGTCCCAGGACCCCGCCCCTCTCCACAGTCCCAAGACCCCGCCCCTCTCCACAGTCCCAAGAACTATATTCTGTGAATTGGGACACAGGAGTTGCTTATATAATTTCTGTAGGAGTAATTTATTGGAAAGAAAGTGTAGAAATGTTTATTTGCCCTTAAAGTCAACTGCCTCCCTCACACTGGGGAATGTGTCAGGCTTAGAAAAGAGCTGGAGGCCTCTAGAGGGTCTGAGACACTCCTGTCACCTCAAGAAAAGTATCCAAGTCCAAATATCCATGTCACTCATGGCCAGTGAGGTGGCAGTGCCTCAGAAGTTGGTGACATTGCTCTGCACACTGAAAGTCCTTGAGTAACTTGGCAGAGCATCAGCCATAGGGTAGGGAAGGGAGCCATAGGAAGAACACTCCCGGGAAGCATAATGGGTCTACCAGTGGAACTGAGGCAGGGTAGGAGGCCAGAGAACTTCCCAACATCGGAAAGTAAGTAAAAATAAATTGCCTGGGAACCAATGCTTGCTGATTTGAAAATAAAGTTGTTGATACTATGAATTGCAGAGCTTTTATGTTTGTAGGTGTAAATATATTTACATGCACTTTTGGGCTCACTCCCCTTTACAAGAGTCTTTTACTTGGTAAGGTCAGTTCCTCTCTGTCAGCCTCAGTTTCTTCTGCACAAAGTTTGGAGACTTCTGTGACACAGGAAAAAGGACAAAACAGTACATGTAATGCCCTGGCAGAACCTGAATGTGCTAAGTCATAACCCAGGAATCATCCATGTGACTACAGGGCCAGTTGTTGTAATTTTTTTTTAAAAAGTGCCTCCAGAGAGAAAGACACCATTCAGCAGAGTTCAAGTGAAGGGTTTTTTAATTAAAAGAAAAGGATTGTTAAAAGGGAAAGGCTGATGGGGAGGTGGGGAGACCGGCCTCTGGGGACAGGAAAGAGAGGAGAGAGGAAAGAGAGGCAGAGAGAGAGAAGAAAGAGAGGCAGAGAGAGAGAAGAAAGAGAGGCAGAGAGGGGAGAGAGAGAGGAAAGGGAGGCAGAGAAGAGAGAGAGGAGAGAGAGGCAGAGAGGAGAGAGAGAGGGGAAAGAGAGGCAGAGAAGAGAGAGAAGGAGAGGCAGAGAGGGGAGAGAGAGAGGAAAGAGGGCAGAGAGGGGAGAGAGGAAAGAGAGGCAAAGAGACAAAAGAGAGGCAGAGAGAGAGAAAGGAACAGATAGAGGGAGAGAAAGAAAGAGATGGGAGGTGGGCAGGGCCCTTTTAAAAAGGGAACATAGAGAAGGTGCACAAGTGATGCTTTTAGTGGCAGCAGCTGAGGGTGTATCCTGTCAGAACTCCAAAAGGCATGCCAGTACAAATGCCTGAACACTAACACCAGTTCCTTTGAAACTTCTTAGTACAAAGATTCGTTTAGTTCTTTTTGAGACGAGCCCATGGTAGCTTTGCTCTACCGTGGAAGGTGAAAGAGATGGTGGGTAGTTTTAATTGTCAACTTGACACAATCTAGAACCACCTGAGATGAGTTTAACTGGGGAGTTATCTAGATCAGGTTGGGCTGAGGAAGACCATTCCCTGGTCTGGGGTTCTGGGATGTCTAAGACTAGAGAGGATTAGCTGCATCTGAGCAGGCAGGAAGCTGGTGTGCACTCCTGTCTCTCTGCTGTTGGCTGATGTGATGTGACCACAGCTTGAGTTCTTGCCTTCATTTCTCAAACAATGGACTGTAACCTGAAATAAACCCTTCAACCCAAAGTCGATTCTGGTCAGGATAATTTATCATAGCAACAAGAAGCAAAGTAGAACAAAAGTCACCCAGGTTGGGAAGAGGATGGCATGGCAATATTCTGAACTGCAGGGAGGCGTTGTGTTCTTTGAAAATCCTTCAGGGTCAGGAGCACCTTCATGACTGCCCTGAAGGTCTACTGTCCTGTCTGTGTCATTAATTCCAATATCACCCCTCAAGACCAGCACCTCTTTCTCACAGGGTCCCCAAGGAATAAAGGCCCCATGATTGATCACACTCATCTCCAAGTGTCACACACCTCTTTTTCTCTTCTCCCCACTTTTCTTTGGCAGACTGCTCCTTGAATAAGGTGGCCTGGTGACATTAGTTAAAGATTAATAAAAAGAAATTAGTAGATTTAGCCAAATAGCTCGCTGGGGGACTCTGGATCCTTTCTCAACGGCCTCCCTTTCAGATTCTCCCATCAATCTTCTCCCCCACTCTCAAGCCTGACATAGGCAATAAATTTCCTTTAAGATTACTGTACCACAGAGCTTCTGCTAGCTGAGGTAACTTTTTTGAGCTATAAAAATCTAGGCAGAGCTTGAGAACTACCTGAGTGGCCCCAGCCCGCCTCCCAGTGATCATTCATTAAGTTCCAGGAAATGGTTCCTAACTCTAACAACTACTATGATGAAATGGGAATTTATTACATAGTTTGGGAGCCAAATGTTCCTTGGGAGTCCAGGAGAAATAAAGACTAAACTCCTGTTCTGTGGCCAGTGTGACCTCTCTAGCAAATAAATATAATCTCTTTTTACAATTTGGAGCTCAAAACCGACTCTGAAGATCTAGAAGTTTCTGTTGTTGTTGCCCCTTAAAAGAAGCTGATTCTAAAGCACCAGCCCTCTGTGTGTAGAACAAATGGAGTTTTAATGGCCTGTGGTGCTATTTGAATATGTATGCTAATAGTTATTTCCCATTTAGGAAATAAGTACATGGTAACCAAGAATTAATTCTAATGCTGGCCGTCGTTATGGGCAACTAATTTACATTGATTCTTGACTAGAAGGATCAAATTGCCAGGAGCAATGAGGACATTTAATTTTTTAAAATAGTAACTTAACTTTATAGTTTATTTTTAGATCATATTTTTTTGGTAATTTTGTTATTAGTTCAAATTTGACCGGGTGTTGGTGGCACATGCCTTTAATCCCAGCACTCGGGAGGCACAGGCAGGTGGATCTCTGTGAGTTCGAGACCAGCCTGGTCTACAAGAGCTAGTGCCAGGACAGCCTCTAAAGTCACAGAGAAACCCTTTCTCGAAAAAACAAAAAACCAAACAAACAAAATAAAATTAGGAACGAGCTTGCTTCACATGTCAATCCCTCCTCCCCTCCCCCCAGCTGCCCCCCACCCCATCCATCCTCCACTCCCCAGGCTGGGAGGGCCCTCGATGGAGGCCCCCCCCCCATGTGTCCAGGCCGAGAAGTGGGATGGGATCTCAAAGTCCCTTCTTACACCAGGGAAAAATACTGATCCACTACCAGGGGCCCTCTAGAGTGCAGAGGCCTCCTCATTGACATCCATGTTCAGGGGTCTGGATCAGTCCCGTGCTGGCCTCCCAGACAGCAGTCTGGGGTCGATGTGCTCCCCCTTGTTCAAGCCAGCTTTTTCTGTGGGGTTCCACCAGCCTGGTAACAACCCCTTTGATTTTCATTCCTCTCTGTAACTAGGTTCCCGAGTTCAGTTCAGTGTATATCTGTGGGTGTCTGCCTCTGCTTCCATCAGCCACTGGATGAGGGCTCTAGGATGGCATAAGAAGTAGTCATCAGTCTCATTTTAGGGGAAGGGAATTTAGGTTATCCTCTCCATCATTGTCTAGATTGTCAGTTGGTGTTATCCTTGGAGATACCTGGAAATCTCCCTAGTGCAAGATCTCTCCTTGGACCTCTGATGTGGTATCTCTCATCTTGCTCTCTTCTATTCTTCCCCCAACTCAACATTTCTGCTCCTCCATTTCCTCCTCTCCTCTCCTCCTATCATTCTGGCAGCTACCTACCCTCATGCTCCCAATTAGCTCAGGAGATCCTGCCCCTTCCAATTCTCAGGGGTCCATGCATTTTTCCCTTAGAGTCCTTCTTGTTTCCTAGTTTCTTTGGTGAAGAGGACTGTAGACTATCTTTTGCTCTATGTCTAAAATTCATATATGAGTGAATACATACCATGTTTGTCTTTTTGTGACTGGGTTACCTCACTCAGGATGGTTTCTTCTAGTTCCATCCATTTGCCTGCGAATTTCAAGATTCCATTGCTTTTTTTCTGCTGAGTAGTACTCCATTGTATAAATGTACCACATTTTCTCTATCCATTCTTCAGTTGAGGGGCATCTAGGTTGCTTCCAGGTTCTGGCTATTACAAACAATGCTGCTATGAACATGGTTGAACATATGTCCTTGTTGTATGAACATGCATTATTTGGGTATATGCCCAAGAGAGGAATTGCTGGATCTTGAGGTAGACTGATTCCCATTTTTCTGAGCAACCACCACACTGATTTCCAAAGTGGTCTTACAAATTTGCACTCCCACCAGCAATGGAGTTTTCCTTTTTCTCCACATTCTCTCCAGCATAGATTGTCATTGGTGTTTTTTATTTAAGGAATTCTGGATAGTGTAAGATGGTATCTCAGAATTGTTTTGAGTTGCATTTCTCTGATGGCCAAGGATTTTGAGCACTTTAAATGTCTTTCAGCCATTTCAGATTCCTCTGTTAATTCTCTATTTAGTTCTGCACCCCACTTTTTAATTTCATTGTTTGTGTGTTTGGGTGGGTAGCTTCTTGAGTTCATTGTATATTTTGGAAATCAGCCCTCTGTCAGATATAGGGTTGGTGAAGATCTTTTCCCATTCTGTGGGCTGTCAATTTGTCTTACTGTGTCCTTTTCCTTACAGAAGCTTCTCTGGTGGCAGTGAGCAGGATAAACCCATGCCCCAAGGTTTCCAGAGAAAGAGAAAAACCTGCCGCCACAGCTTGCCCTGTCGGGCCACAGAGAGGCATTGGAGCAGCTTCCATATGCTCGCACCGTCTCGGCGCTCTTGGGCATTGGATATGATGAGATGATAAAGACAGATCCAGATAAAAAAAAACCTCTAAAGGTTTACATTGCATTCAAAAATATATATGGGCTTGTGAGAGAAAAAATAACAGGAGGAAATAGAGTAGCTGGTTGTGGTGGCACCGGTAGGATTTGCTGAAGGAAGCAGAAGCAGGCAGATTTCGACAGAGAAACCCTGTCTCGGGGAAAAAAGAAACAAAAGAAAGTAAAAATAAAGTAATAAAAAAGCCACCTAGAGATGAAAAATACACAGAGAATCTGGATACTTTATGCCATATTGTTGTCTTTAAGTTGTTTGATTGCCAAGGAAAGACTTACTGCTGCTAAAATACATTTGATTATAAGTGCTGCTGAATTAATCCAACTTACACATTTTAAAAATGCTTTGACTTCAAAATTTAAGTTTAAGGACAGGCTACTTAGAAATAAAGGTTTTGCTTGTATTTCCACAGAAAATCAAAACCATTCTAATATGGTTTGATCAAGCAAGACCCCTGAAGCTGAGACGATACAGCCTTGCAGACTACAAAAACAAGGACTTGGTCAGGTTTCTATGTTTTATCATGATCCCTATGGTATATGAACATTGTCCCCAACCAGCAGGAAGCAGTTTAGAAAGAATGACACCCATATTCCTAAATACTGTTTATAAATGTTTGTTTTCATTTAAATGGAGTGGGTTATAAATGATAATGAGCATAGTCAATTTTTTTAAAGAAAAAAAGGGGAATAGGATATAGGAATGAATACTTTGCATTGGTATAGATTTTCATTTATTGATACAACTTTAAGGTCAATTTTGTGATATGTATATGTCTCCTCTTGTTTAGGTACTGTGTTTATACAGATCTTTTACCTGTAAAAGACAGAACTTATAATTAGGTTAGTTAGGTTTTCTAGATATACAGAGATGTATTTAAGATGGATAGGTATTCTTCAAACCTTTCAAAGACCTACAGAAATATGGCATTTAAATGGTTTAGGGTTTATCTTGGCAGTGAGACACAACTGCTCCTGGCACACCAATTACGTCAGAAAGGAGGATGGGCATCGAAGAAACTCGTTATGGAGTTTGCTTTCAACATGGCAAGATTAGCCATTTGAGCAAGAAACTGCTCTTGCCTGGACTGTTTGTTGCTGTATAAACTGGACATACAGGACCCACAAGAAAGTGACTGCTGAACTTACAAAACAAGACAGTACTGAAGGGTTCCTGTTGAAATGGAGAAGTGTGCCAGACACACTGTGGCCTATGGGCTGAAGATGGATGCCCCAACGTTACAGAGAAGCTTTGGGTGACTGTCCAGGTAGCAAGATGTCCTGTCAATTCTAGAGTTTATATATTATCCTTCTGTGGTCTTTGATAGAGTTGAAGACAGATAGTTATGGTTATAGTTTTCTTCAGTTATTATAAAAGATAAGTTACCCTTCTTTTTATTTAGACAGAAAAGAGGAGATGATGGGGAATGTACTGTGTATGTTTATCTTATTGATTGTTAAATAAAATACTGTTTGGCCAATGAGACAGCAAGTAGACGGGACTAGGAGTCAAAGAGGATTCTGGGAAATGTAGTAGAGAAGTGCTGATCCAGGCAGGAAGTGACATAGCAAGGAGACTCATATTTAAGTGAAGGAGAAACAGGAAGGGCCCTCTTTTCCCCTTCTCCTCCAGCGGCAAGATGTGAGCCACGGGCAAGAGAGGGTGCCAGCAAAAGACATCCTCTATACAGATAAGTCTTATAACATATATAGATTTATGATAATTAAGACTGAGCTAGCAGATGAAGAATCCTAGTCATTGGCCACGCAGCTTTGAACCTAATACAAGTTTCTGTGTATTCATTTGGGCCCTGACTCTGTTCTTGGCTTAATTTTGGTAAGTGATATCTATCCAGAAATCTAAAGGAAAATTGTCCATTTCCTTTAGATTTTCGAATTTTGTGGAGTACAGGTTTTCAAAGTATGACCTGATGATTCTCTGGATTTCCTCAGTGTCCATTGTTATATCCCCCTTTTTGTTTCTGATTTTGTTAATTAGCATGCTCGCTCTCTCTCTGCCTTTTGGTTAGTTTGGATAGAGGTTTGTCTATCTTGTTGATCTTCTCAAAGAACCAACTCTTTGTTTCATTGATTCTTTGTTATGTTTTCTTAAATTCTACTTTATTGATTTCAGCCCTCAGTTTGATTATTTCTTGGCGTCTACTCCTCCTTGGTGAGTTTGCTTCTTTTTACCCAAAGCTTTCAGTTGTTCTGTTAATTCTCTAGTGTGACTATTCTCCAGTTTCTTCATGTGGGCACTTAGTGCTATGAACTTTCCTCGTATCACTGCTTTCAGAGTGACCCATAAGTTTGGGTATGTTGTGTCTACATTCTCATTAAATTCTAGGAAGTCTTTAATTTCTTTTTTTATTTCTTCCTCAACCCAGGAATGGTGCAATGGGGTGAGTTTGTAGGTTTTCTGCAATTTGTATTGCTGTTGAATTCTAACTTTAAAGCATTGTGATCTGATAAGATACAGGGGGTTATTTCAATTCTTTTGTATCTGTGGAGGTTTGCTTTGTTGCCAACTATGTGGTCAATTTTAGAGAAGGTTCCATGTGGTGCTGAGAAGGTATATTCTTTTGTGTTTGGATGGAATGTTCTATAGATATCTGTTAAACCCAGTTGGGTCATAACTTCTGTTAGATCCTTTGCTTCTTTGTTAAGTTTCTGCCTGGTGGTCCTGTCTAGTGGTGAAAGCGGGGTGTTGAAGTCTCTTACTGTAATTGTGTGTGGTTTCATGTGTGGTTTGAGCTTTAGTATTATTTCTTTTACAAATGTTGGTGCCTTCGTATTTGGGGCATAGATGTTCAGGATTGAGACTTCATCTTGATGGTCTTTTCCTGTGATAATTATGAAATGCCTTTCTTCATCTCTTTTGATTGATTTCAGTTTGAAGTCTAATTTGTTAGATATTAGGATTGCTACACCAACTTGTTTCTTGAGCCCATTTGATTGGAAAATCTTTTCCCAACCCCTTTACTCTGAGGTAATGTATGTCTTTGAAGTTGAGATGTGTTTCTTATATACAACAGAAGGATGGATTCTGTCTTCGTATCCATTCTGTTAGCCTGTATCTTTTTTATGGGCAGGTTAAGACCATTGATATTGAGGGATATTAATGTCCATTGATTGTTGGTTCTTGTTTGTTTTGGATTTATTGTTGGTGGTGTCATTGTTTGTGGATTTCGCCCTCCTGTTTCTTTTCATGTTTGGTAAAATTGGATTATCTATTGCCTATGTTTTTGTGTGTGTAGTTATCTTCGTTGGGTTGCAGTTTTCCATCCAGAACTTTCTGTAGTGCTGGATTTGTGGATATGTATTGTTTAAGTCTGGTTTTGTCATGGAATATCTTGTTTTCTCCATCTATAGTGACTGAAAATTTTGCTAAGTACAGTAGTCTGTATCAGCATCCATGCTCCCTTAGTGTTTGTAGGATAACTATCCAGGACCTTCTGGCTTTCAAAGTTTCCATTGAGAAGTCGGGAGAGATTCTGATAGGTCTGCCTTTATATGTTACTTGGCTTTTTTCCTTTGCTGCTCTTAATATTTTCTCTTTATTCTGAAGGTTTGGTGTTTTGATTATTATGTGTCGTGGGGACTTCTTTTCGTGGTCCAGTCTGTTTGGTGTTCTGTAAGCTTCTTGTACTTTCATAGGCATATCTTTCTGTAGGTTGGGGAAGTTTTTTTCCTATGATTTTGTTGAATATGTTTTCTGTACCTTTGAGCTGTATTTCTTCACCTTCTTCTATACCTATTATTCTTAGGTTCAGTCTTTACACGGTGTCCCATATTTCCTGGATATTTTGTGTTAAGGATTTGTTGGACTTGAGATTTTCTTTGGTCGATGACTGTATATCCTCTAGAGAGTCTTCAACAACTGAGATTCTCTCTTCCATCTCTTGAATTCTATTGGTTATACTCACATCTTTAGTTCCTGATCGTTTATCCAGCCTTTCTATTTCCAGCATCTACTCATTCTGTGTTTCCTTTGTTGTTTCTATTTCAGCTTTCATGCCTTGAACTGTTTCGAGTGCTTCCTTCACTTGTTTGGTTGTTTTTTCTTGGCTTTCTTTAGATTCTATGAGAGATTTGTTTATTTCTTGAATTTTTTGGTTTGTCTTTTCCTCCACTTCATTTAATGTTTTGCTTGTTTTTTCTTCTATTTCTTTAAGGGATTTTCTTGTTTCATCTTTAAAGGTCTCTATCATCTTCCTAAGATAATTTTTGAGGTCCATCTCTTCTTCATCCTCTGTGTTGGGCTTTTCAGATCTTGCTAATGTGGAGTCCCTACATTCTGTTGGTGTCATATTGGTCTTTCTGTTGCTGAGTGTGTTCTTATTCAGTCTTCTTCCCATGTCTTTTCCCAGTGGGCGCAGGTGGGGTCTCTCTATCTCCTCCTGTTACCCGCTGGTGTGTGGGGGCCAAGATTTCAATGTCTGCAGCTCTGGATGGTCTTGCCTTTCCTGGTAGTCTCCTCACTCAGTAGGGGTCGGGCTGGTGGCAGAGGAAATGGGAAGGAAGAGTGCGGTGTTTACAGACTCAGGGAGCTCCTCCCTGCCTGGGCGGGTCCACTCTAAGCAGGTGCAGGCCCAGAGAGATCCTGGGTGAATGAGAAGTTGGGTAGGAGTAGGGCAGGAGCAGAGGGTACACTCACCTCGGTAGTGTTCAGGCCGACGGAGGAGGGGGAAGGCGCAATGAGGAAATTAAAGAAAGCTATCTTTTTCCTTTTCTTGTACCAGCCGGTGGCACCCTCCCCTACATCTGCTCATCACCCAAATGTCTCCCAAGTACATTTCCCACTTTTCCAACTGTTGGGTATTCTGTCTGCTATGCACTGCTTTTCAGCTAATAATAAAGGATTCTAATATGGAGGACTTCCATGGGGCATCAGTAGGAAACTCAATGTACATTTAACTACATTTCTCCCATGAGAGTGAGGCCAAGCAGATGGCCCAGTACATGCTGAAGGCACTGAGGCTTAATCAGAACAATTGGCCTCAAACTCAATTAAGGATGTAGACTTAAAAAAAAAACAAAAAACAGGAGGGGTGGGACACACATCGGCTCTTGCTAAGGAGGGCACTTGAGGAAGCAAGGGGGAATCTGGGTGGTTTTCCATTCTTTACATAGGGTGGTCAGACTCGCTGGCTGTGGCCAGATCATCAGCTTTCTCTCAGTGTTGATAGGCGAGTTCTCATGGCCTCACCTGCAGTCCTTCTGAAAGTGGCCATTTCTGAGAGCTATCCTGTGGGAATCCTCTGATTTTTTTCCTCCAGCTAAGAGCCATGATGTTAAATAAGCCCAGGTAGACTGAGCAGCAAGAGGCAAACTTTGGCTCAAATCCTTGCATGGTATTTTCATGTGGGTTTCATCTGTTTTTTTTTTTTTCTTCTTCTTCAAAGTACCAATTTGTTGAGCACACATAACTCATTTTGTTTGTTTATGAAACATCTCATGAATACATCTGTAAGTCATAGAATAATCCTCTTCCTAACTATGCACCATGGTCCTTACTGCCCTTCTGGGAATGATTAGATGTCAGGTGGTGTCATTTTCAAACCTATTTCCTTTGATTTCTCACCTAAACGACGATGTTCTCTCTTGGTGGAAATTAGCACAATCCCTGAGCTTAGAAAGCATTTTAAATACCCTGACAAGAAAGAGGCTGACTCTAGCAGTGTAATGAAAGCTGGATACCCTAGCCTTACATATTTTCTATCCTCCAGCATGGAGATGCTCCCAGCATGGAATTCAGCTATGTGTAGATCAGCTTCTTCAAACTTCACTGTGACAAGTCTATGCAAATACCTGTTAGAAAGAAAAAAAAAAAAAACCAGTCTATTTTACCCCTAAAGGCCCAAAGGTGGATACCAGATCCTCTGGGACTGGAGTTACAGATGGTCCTGAGCCTCCATGTGGTACTGGCAACTGATCATGTGCAATCTGGAAGAGCAGGCAGTGCTCTTAACTGCTGGGCCGTCCCTCTGGTCTGAGGCTCTGCTCTTACACACAGCTGTATCTGTGACATCTGGATAGGGTTGCAGCCATTGCTCAAGGCTGCATCTCTATGCCTGCCTCTGGCAGGTGACAAATGCATATTTGGTTAGGATGATTTGTATGCAGGCCACATGCCATTGGGCATCCAATATTGAGCATGAATCCCCAAGTTGCTGTTATGGGAGTAACAGAAGCACGCACATCTTTGCTTCATATCTAGGTGCCTATCTTTAACCAGAGGCTTTGACGACACACCTGTTACCATTTGTGCCAGAGATGATTTTAGAGAGAGTTTCTGTATTCCTCGTGCTCACATGCTAAGAGAAGTGACTTCCACAGGCTGCCCTCTGGCCTCCACATTTTCTTGATGGCATATACATGCCCACTACAAACATAGATAAGAATAGAAAATGTATCAATGCATCATATGAACATTAAATTCATAAATAAAAATAAAGAATGCATCTGTGTCAAGACTCTGTTTTATGAGGGGGACATGATTTAGGTGTGAGGTCATTGCTCCCCCCAAGCATTATCTTGAGGTATGATGACACAGCCCACAGACTGTCCAAGGGGTCTGTTCTAAATTTCAGATTCAGATTTAAGGCAGACATTTCATTGTTCCTAGCTGCTCCTGTCTGTGGTTTTCAGCTGGGCCAAGGTGACACCGAGCTTTCGACAATCAGCAATTGTCTGTGGTTTGTACAAGTTTCAATGATCAGCAATTGTCTGTGATTTGTGCGGGTTTCAGCGTGATTCTTCCAGGATGTCAAGGGACAATTTCCCTTTGATGGTTGTCTTGGCTTCTGCCCATTAAATGATCCTTAGTAAGTTGGTTGAGTAGAATATCCAAGCGAAGAAGGAGAGGCAGCAGGGCTTAGGAAGCCTCCAAATTACCCACCAAGCACCCTGAGCAACCAGCATGACCCTAAAGCCCGTGTACTGCAACTACTGTGAGATGTAGTGAGGAACACGCAGCCGGGTCAAAAGCCAGGACACTGCTCACCAGAAAAGGCCGCCTCTGACTTTCTGTACAACCTTCTGCCCTTTTTCTCTTCCTCTTCCCTCCCTTTTTCCCTTCCCCTTTTCTCTCCTTCTCTTCCCCTCTCTCCTTTTGCTCCCTTTCTTTCATTCCTCCCTCTTTCCCTCTTTCTTTCCTCCCCAACTCTCCCCTCCCTCCTTACTCCCTTTTTCACACCCTCCTCCTTTCCTGTCTGCTCCCTTTGCTCTTTGAAACCAAGGCTCCAAAGCAGTAAGAACCAACAAATCCTGGGCCAATTCTCCACCCACCAGAAGAACCCATGGGAATCTCTCCAAACCCGAGGACCCTGCTCATGAGATCTTCCAGAATTCCTGTTGTCTCATCATTTCCCCCCCCCCAGTGAAGTCAATTTGTTAAACATATATAATTTTCTGTATGTGTGTAAAACTTCTCATAAATGCATTCATAAGCTACAAAAATAATCACATTTCTAAATATGTGGCATGGCTTGCATTTGGGAAACACAGATTTTAGACAAGACACAGACAAATTTAAATGAACAGCTGGTGAGACAAGCCAGAAAAAAAGAACGCAGTCCCTAAATAAGGAGGATCTGCCAATGGAGTGCAGTTTAGAGGCTTTCAAATGACTGCCCGTGGGCTCCTGCTCGGTCAGTGCGCTCCTAAGATGTCATCTGGTTGGGTTTCATCAGGCTGAAACTGTCTGGTTCTTGAGGCCTTCTCTATTACTTTGATGGCCTCTTCCCACTGGCCTTTCAGGCTCCTACCTCAGCCTGATGTATCTGCCCCTTGCCTTCAAGATGCCTGCAATAGGAGCTGCTTGCAGCCTCTCTCCCAGCTGATCCACAGACCCCAAAGTGAGGTGGTTGACAGTGATGCAGTGACCACTGTAAAACAGGGTTGGAGCAAGAGTCTCACCTGGGGAACAAACAGACAAGCACATAGGATTGTCCTGGACTGAGAGCTCAGGTTTGGGTGATAAAGGCTAGAGTTGAACCTTAACCTTCAACATCTACTAGCTCTAACCTTTGAACTCACCATTCCTCATATTTGCACCACAGGCAACTAACAAATGGCATCTCAGAACAACACAGCCGTTAGCCCCATGCCTGGCATGCACTCCATGTCAGCTGCTGTGGGAGAGTGGGCATCAAGAGTCACTGGGAAATACAAATATTTGCAAACTCTTTCCAGAAAAAGGCCCAGTAAGCATGCACCCCATGCATGCACGAGCATGTGCACATGTGTGAACATGTAAATGGTTGGTTTTAATACTCCTGCAGGCATGCACTTGTGTGCATCTGTGAATACACATGGCTGCTTATTAACAATGGTGGTCCCCTGCGCCTTCTCCGTTTGCTCCTGTCACATGCCACCCCTTCCTCCCTGTGAAACTGCCTCTGGATCTCAGTCTTAATCAGACACTTGTCATCCTACAACACATAGTCCATCCCTTCAGCAAGATGACACAGTATACATGATCAAGGCCACTCTGACCTTCCTAGACTGAACTGTGAATTGCTTCTCCACACAGGCCATACAACAGATATAATTCATGTAGCACATACAACACACACCACACTTGAACATACCACCACCAACACCATTTTCAACAGCACACATCACACATGCATAGGCCACCAGACAACACACACACACACACACACACAATGACACACATACCTCATGCCCATATTAATACACAAACTATACTACAGTACACACAAAAACATACAGATACTATGTGTACCAGATACACTCACATACATCACACACACACAAGCCACAAGCCACCACGCTCACAAAAGTTCACATCACACACACACACACACACACATACCCCACATAATACACACACTTTTTCTCACACACACACAGAAGCATGAACACACACACTTCTACATAAATACTACACATGAAAACAGCACACACATACAAACCACACATGATACTCTCTAAGCTCGACTTCCCAGAAGCTTGGGATGTTCTTGAATCAGTGAGATGGTACCTCCCTGACACACTGGGCACAGGGACCACGTTTCTGTGGAGTTTTCCTGTGCAGGTTGCTATGGCAATTCATAGCCTGAACCTAGCCTTTCCACCAGTGCTCCACTGGAGGCAGGAACCTGGTCTCTGAAGTTTCTGAGTCTGTATCTCATTTGCTGGCAACCATCTGTGCAGGGAGTACAACTATTCTCAGTGGTCTGGATCTTTTGGTTTAGGATGTGTGGAAGGAGATGCTAAGTGAGGTCTGTGCATGAGGAGGAGCCGAGATTTCTCTGAGCTATTGCCCCCCAGCTCCATCACCCCCCCACCATGGTGAGGATGGTGTTGGGAGACCCTGAACTCCATCCTGAGATGGAGAGGGGTGGTAGAAAAGGGTTGGTGTGGAGTGTTTGGGGAACTTCTGGAGAAGGCCCCACCCCGGGTGCCTGATTGTCCCATGGGGCCTCCTCTTCCTCCCAAGTCCAGGCATCAGCCAATGAAGACCAGTCTTTGAACCCCAGCTCAGGAGCAGGGTGATAGTGATTTTATTTTTCTCTCATCACTCTGAGGCAGGAGAGTCTCCAAGGCTCCCAAACACATTAGTGTCACCTTTGCCTGCTGCTCTTGCTTTTAGGTGGCAATGGGCTCATTAGTTACTTTTTCTTGTCACCATGATAAAAATCCTTAAGGTAGGAAGAACTTTCTTTGACAAAGATTTGCAGAGGGTACAACCAGGGCAGTGGTTCCACAGTGGTGTAAGCATATGGCAGAGCTCCTTATGACACAGGTGGACCAAGAAGTAGAAAGCAGGTTTGGAATCAGGATAGTCATGGGGCCAAACACTTCCTCTGGCACCTACATCTGTGATCTATATCCCATGTCACAAACCTCCCAGCACAGCTTCCCTAGTAGGGGAACCAAGAACTAAGTCTTTGGGGGACATTCCAGGTTCATAATGTAACGGTGGGCGACAAGGCAAAGGCCTCTGCCCTTCACTACCATTACAGGAAGGCTTGCACCACCCAGCCATGCCCCTCCCTCTTCTGCCTGTCCCTTGTTCCCCATTCATTTAGTGTCGGTCTCCTAGCCCTGCTCATGTCTCTGTCATCTGCTTACTTTCTTGTTGTCATTCTTTGCTGTTCAGAGGTTGGGACCCGAGTCCTGACTTATGCTAAGCAAGAGCTTTGTCACTGAACTGCAGCTCAGCCTACTCTCCCTTCTGTGTCTCACTCTAAGAAACTTGTCTCCTTTGAAGAGATGCCTGTAGTTGAGGAGTTGTGTCTGGAAGGTGGCATGAGTGAGACAGAAGGAGAGGACATCCCTGAAATTTGTATGGGGCCCTGAAATGGAAATGGATCTCTAGTTGGGGCTTTTCAGTCAAAGTTGGATCTTCACATTGCTGAGGAAGGGTGGGTGAAGGTATTCTCATAACCAGGACTTCTCTGATACCACCAGTCACCAACACTAACAGTGGTTGCTCCCCAAAGTTCCTTATTAAGGGCACACCTGCCACTCTTTAGCTGAAACCCAGGAAGGAACTCCTGGTTTAGCAAGGAACTCATAGCATTGGTAAGAAGTGAAGATGAAGAAAAATGCTTCATCCTGAACGTCAGCAAGACACGAGATCCTGAGAGAGGAAACTTATCCACCCAAGTCAATGGTGACAAGGTCCTGAGTGCTGGTGCCACACATAGAAACTGCCTCATGGGCCTTTCGAGGCACCTAAGCAAGTCATGCCTAATGCTCCACAAACAGATTTTCTCCTTCTCCCGTCAGTGTGTGTCATGGAGCTGTTTTCCCTCTAGTAAACATGAGAGAGTCATACTTGGTGTTTCCTCTTTCCTTGCCTCTCATTTGATCAAGCACCTGATTCCTCCTAATTTGCCTCTGGAATATTGTCAAAACTCTCCATTCCACCAGCATCTTGAATGAAAATCTTGGCTTTTGAAGCTCTTGCAGCTAATGAAAGCCAGGTGTTCAGGAAGCTGTACACAGGTGCAGTGGGTATGGCAGGAGAAACCTTTGTAGCTGTGCTCTTGGCAGGTCACTGTAGTAAATGCTGTACACACACACACACACACACACACACACACACACACTCACACAATACACTCACACTCATATACACACACACTCATACACACACTCTCACATACACATCCACACACATACACTCATATACACACACACTCACATACATACACACATACTCTCACACACACTCTCTCACATACACATCTACACACATACACTCATATATATATACACACACTCACACACATACACTCATATACACACACACTTTCTTACATACACATCCACACACATACACTCATATACATACACTCTCATACATACACTCATACACACACACACTCATACACACACACTCATACACACACACACTCTCTCACATACACATCCACACACATACACTCATATATACACACACACTCTCATACATACACTCATACACACACACTCTCATACATACACTCATATATATATATACACACACTCACACACACATACACTCATATACACACACACACTTTCTCACATACACATCCACACACATACACTCATATATATACACACACCCTCATACATTCATACACACACTCACATACACTCATACACACACACTCACACACATACACTCATACATATACACACACATACACACCTACACACACATTCATACACTAATACTTACACACAGAGACACACACAGACAAGACACACAGACACACACACGCTCACTCTCACACACTCATACACACATCTGAGCTCTCACACCTCTTTTATGCATGCACTCTGCAGTCTCATGTCAGCATGGGAGATCAACGCCTTACTTGTTGGAGAAACAAGGGATGCATTTCTCAGAGCCACTCACATCCCAGCTGGAGGAGAGAAGAGCAGGGGTCTGAGAGCCAAGGTGAGGAGAAGACCAAAGGATGCCCCGGTGCTACAAGGACAGTGACATGGAGGTTATGGTCTATGGTCTTGGGAAAAGACATTTGATGTAACACTTGAGAGTTAAGTGGCAACTTCTATTGGAAACTGGTAATTGTGGTATTTGGGAGAGTTCCTGAAAGCAAACAAGGCCACGATGAGTAATAACACAAAGTCAGGACCCGGGGGAAAGCTGCCAGCAGTGGACACTTAGAGGGTCCCAGTAATAAAGGGGGAGGCATGATAGAAACTTTAGGGTGTGGAGGGGTCACTCAAGTCTAAGGATTTTTTTTTTCAAGACAGGGTTTCTCTGTGTAGCTTTGGGGCCTATCCAGGCACTCACTCTGGAGACCAGGCTGGCCTCGAACTCACAGAGATGCACCTGCCTCTGCCTCCCGAGTGCTGGGATTAAAGGCGTGTGCCACCAATGCCTGGCTCTAAGGATGTTTTCAAGATGGCATTTGGTTGGCAGAAGAGAAAGAGTGAGGGTCAGAAAGAAATCAAGTGTGTGAGGGGAGAAGGGAAGCTGCTCTTGGGATCTTGGTTCCCCTTCTTGCTAGGATGGTGGCCTTGGGGAAGATATTAAATCCTCTGAGCTCTGCTTTGTTCATTTGTGTAACTTCTGGGGGACAGTGAGTTTCTATAAAAGCCCCCTTTGGAACCTTTTACTCTGTTTGATCATACCTGCACATGGGGAAAGAGGATATGTTTACAGTGTGTCAGGCATCATTACCCAAATGCAATGCCGATTAACTCATTGAATTGTGTGCACTTAATATCCAATCGTGGAATTCTCAAAAGACTATGGGGTCATTATTTATTGTCCCACTTTAAAAATGAGGCAACTGAGTCAGAGAGAGGTTAAGCAACTCTTCAAGAACACAGAGTTAACAATTGGCAGGGGGATCGGCTTGACAGTATCATTTTAACCACTTAAAATTGTGGCATACTTCAAAACTTCATGCCAAACGGACTTTCAGGATGAACATGGAAGAGTTGATATAAAGATTGAACAAGGAGAGAGAAGGGAAATTGACAGAAAGTTGTCACAAAGAAGTCTGTGCTGATTGTCTATTCTCAACTCCATACAAGTGAGAGTCACTTGGGAGGAGTCAACATTAATTGAGAAATGCCTCCTCCAAATTGGCCTGTTAGCAACTCTGTGGGGTTATTTTCTTGTTTAATGATAGATGTGAGAGTGCCCAGTCCACTGTGGGCAGTGCCGGCTGACAGGTAGTCTTTGATGGCACAAAACAAGGCAGGCTGAGCAAGTCAGGAGGGGCAAGCAGTAAACAAAACTCCTCCATTGCCTCTTTTTTTTTTCTTTGGGTCCCCTATATATATCAAATCTATCTATCTAGATATATTTGAATTACAAACAAGATTGAATTACATGACAATCCCAGTTCCCTTCTCCCTCCCTTCCTCCCCTACCACCCCCAAACTAAAATCCTACCTATGACATGTCCTTTCTTCTAATCTACACCTGACTCAACCTTTCTGCTTCCTCATGACCTCCGCATGCTTCCTTTTCTTCCCTTCTCACTCTCGTGGTTACGGCCATACCACCCTGAACTCACTCCATCTCGTCTGACCTTCATTGCCTCTTGTTTCAACTCCTGCCCTGTTTCTGCATTGAGTTTTGGCCATGATTTTTCTCCATGATGCCTGTAACCTGTAAGCTGAAATAAATCATTTCCTCTTCAAGTTTCCTTAGGTCATGGTGTTTATCACAGCAACAGAAACCTAAGTAACACATTCTCAACAGACCATGCATAAGTAGTTACCTGCCAGAGACCCAGAGACCGAGAGTAAGATAAGGGGAAAGGAAGACCTGCTGGGGGGGGTTAGTAGGGGGAGGCAGTGATTTCGAGTCTATGCTTATAGGCATTGCTGAGGCCAGGAAGATCTAATCCCACACTTTTGGTTAAGACAAAATATTTTTTTCTTCTCTTGCTTAATCCCAAGTAGTTGGTTGTTCACAGACTTGCTTCTGAAAGACAAGTCACTAATTATCCAGGAGTCTGGTAGGAGAGAAAAGGTGGAGTAAATGCTCCAACATGGTAGCACCAAGTGCTCTCTGGGTCTTTATATTAGTTCCCTAGGGCTGCAGTGTCAAGTTGTACTGCTGGTATGGCTTAATGCAACTGGTTCTAGAGGTCAGATGTCTGAAACAGAGGTCTGGACTTTCTAGCTTTTGTGTGGCCACCAGTCCTTGGATTTCTTTGACTCATAGATGTACCACTCCTGCCTCCCATCTCCTTCACCCTGTTGCCAGTCTCCCTGTGTGTCTATGGCAGTGTCCCACCTCTTATAAAGACATTGAGTTGGGTCCCTTGCTGATGAAGTATGACCTCATCTTAACATAATGTCCCATCCTGGGGCACTGCAGTTAGGACTTCAATGTATCTTTTGTGCGACCTCATAACTGTGATACATGACCATGCATGGCAAAGAATAATTTTGCTGTTTCCTCCTCTCTGTCCCCTGCCTCTCTACTTGCTACTAGCAGCTATATATGTTGGAGCTCTCAGAGGAACAGATGTACTATCTGGAACAGAGACTAGTTCCTTGACTTTTGAGTTTCAAAATGGGCTCTTAAAATCCACTGTAAAGACCGGCTAAGATCCAGAGGATTTTTGGCTGATAAGAGTTGGAGTTTGTTAAGAGACTAAAGGATTTGTGAGCTCCTGCAGGAAGCAGAGCACAGCGTATGAAATAAGGACACGGGGATGGAGAGGACACAAACTGTGACTCGAGGGTGGATTTCCAGGAGCTCACAAAAGAAAATAAGAATTCAAGCAGCAAGGTCCTCATGGGGGAACTAAGGAGGCTGGCCTTAGTTACTGAGGAGCATAAACCACCCTCATTCTGCTCTCTACCAGAGTGCATACCCTTTAGAGGTAAGAACAAGTAGAGAGGTTTGGGGTCCCCATGAAATAGGGTAGGAGAGGTTTGCTGACTCTGATGGGGTCAGTGCAGAGCCCCCACAATGGGGGGAATATTAAGTTGGAGATATCCAAATGCAGTCTCAGGGTCCTGAATCAAGGTAGACCAGTTATCCTGAAAGTTATAACCGAGCACAGGGTCATGTGGGACCCTCTGGGGCAAGATGGGATGCTTTATGTATTTAGCAATGTGTTGTTCAATGCAATTTGTTTATTTCACAAAAGATAAGTTTTAGAAATAAGAACTTGTTTTAATACTTTCATTAAGTCTAACAAATAAGAAATACATGAGACATGGCGCCATACAACATTAGTGATGACTTAACATATTAAACATGTTGCTTTCTGGGTGGAAGCAGTAGTATAGTGATAAATTATTCATGATTTGTTAAAGCTTGCCCAAGGATTCAGAAAGCAAAGCTAAAGAAGCCAGGCAAACACTTTAATTCCAGCCTCCAGAAGCTAGGAGGAGGTGGTACACACCTTTAATCCTGAGACTCAGGATTAAGAGATAGATGGATCTCTGTGAATTCAAGGCCACCCAGGGATGCAGGAGATTGAATTAGCCTTAAAGAGTAACAGATCAAATACATTTAATCCTAGCACTAGAGGGGTATTCAGTAGGAGGCATTCATTCTCCAGCCGAATTGAGGAGGTATCAATTCTCCAGCCACACTGAACATAGGAAGACTCAGTATCAAAGAGGAAGACATTGAAGTCTCAGGATTCTCCAGCCATGCTGAGGAGAGGCAGCATTCTGAGGTTTGGTGGAGGCAGGATCATCTTTCAGTCTAAGGTAGAGGTGAGTGCTACCGACCAACTGCTTTGCTTCCCTGATCTTCAGGTTAAACAGCAATATCTGTCTCTGGGTCTTTTATTTAATTGAGGTTCACATTAGATTATTTTTTGCAACTTTAAGCTACAAATGCTGTCATTTATACATTTGGGGTACAGATTCCTCCTTAGGGTATGTCAATATCATTCACTTTATGATCTGAACTACCTCAAAGAACAAGAGACATGATGTCACAGGGGGGAATGGAAGTGTGTGATAAACCACAGAAGCACATGGTTCAATATACACATGAGTCATTGCATTAGGAATTAAATTTGGTTCTCATTGGGCATTTGCCCAATCCAAAGTCCTGTGGGAGTGTTTTGCCTTATGCTCGTATGCCCAAATATAACAAACTTACCCTATTCAGACCAAATGTTGAAACAGTGCTGGGGTGTTTGAGTGGGATATTTGTTGGGACATTCTCCACCAGCAGGTGCTACTGAGTATTTGTGGGTTAAAATAGCAACCACCTGCATTTTGAAAGAATTTATTGGAGTGTCAGGCATAGTTCTAAGCCCTTTAGGTGTGTTAATTATCCCATCTGTATTTACAAAGGGCCTCAAAAGAATCAAAACGTGGCTGTTAATGTCAATTATCAGATTCTGTCTAAAATCACACTGGAGATGAGTCTCTGGGCATGCCTTCGAGAAATTATCTTGATTGGTCTCATTGAGATGGGAAGGCCTGCCCACTGTGGGTGGCACTATTCTCCAGGCTGTCATTTTGGACTATATTAAAAGGGCAAAGTGGGTGGAGTACATGTGTTCATCTCTCTGTTTTCTTGACTGTGGGTGCAATGCGACCAGCTGCTTCAAACTGCTATAGTCATGCACCCCCTCCATGATGGACTGGAACCTCAAACTGTAGTCAAAATAAAACCCTTCCTTATTTAAGTTGCCTTTTTCAGGACAATTTAAGAAAACAACAGGAAAGGGAAAGAGGACACATCATTTTCTGTGCTTTACGGATGAGGAAATTGAAATGTGAAAGACATCTCACGCAAGACCAAGTGCTTATCCACACTATAGACTATGTCTGGACCTGGACTATAGATCTGAACCCAGTCTGAGATCCTATGTTCTCAACACAGTTGATGAGTATTTTGAATGGGTCTCTCTGACAAGGCAGTCAGCCAAATCAGGCTGAATTAAAAGTGAAGGACTAGGTTTAATGTGAGCAGAGCACTCCTAGGAGGAAGGAAGAGGAGAAATAACATGCAGGTCCATGGGCTGGAGCTTAAATACCCTGTAGGTGTGGTCTTGAGCAGATCTGGGGGAGGAGCACTGCTTGGTGGGCTTTCTGAGAGGTGGCAGGGTTTGGAAAGGAGGGGTGGGGGCTGAGGTGGAGCTTCTGATTGGAACAACAGTGTGTTAAACTTATCAAAGGGCTATTTTGACACCAGGAAGTCAATGCAAGAGTCTGGAATGATCAAAGAGAAGCAAAGAATCCCTGTTTGGGCTTCTTCGTTAAGTCTATAGGTTTCAGGGTGTTCTCCACTCACAGAGTGGGAGGTTCTAAGGAAACCCATTCTCACTTAACAGTTGGAGCAGGTAGGGGTTCCTGAAGACCCACACTTCTCTGAGGAACTAAGTTTCTGGGGAAGGCAGAGGCATTTTCTTCAGTGTTGTAGCCTCCTGTGGGTGAGTTGCCCATGCTCCTGCAAATACCCCTTCACCTGTACACTTGTAAACAGCCCTAATTCCAAGCTCATTAGGTAACACAAAATTCAGGAACAGACGGGGAGAGGGGGTTGGGAAGAAGAGGATCGTGGGAGTCAAGAGAGGGTTGTGGGTGAATAGGGTCAAAATACATTACACACGTATATGAGAATGCTACAGTGAAAGTCACTATCATGGATAATATGTATGACTAATGTATGCTAATGAAATAACATCATCGAGGAACAACAATGACAAAAAGGCACACACACAAAAAAAGAAATCCATGTTCTTATGGTTATTATTTTGGGCCAAAATCTAGCTCACTTTAACTTTGTATGAGATGTCTTTTTTTCTGTCTTTTTGGAAAAGCTCTGCTTAGCTGCTTGGCTCTCACCAACAAGCTCTTCTAACACCCCAGGTGTTAGAAGCAGTGGACTCTGCTTAGTGGGAAGCGAGGAGCACAGACGAGCAACAAAGACACCACAAGGGAGCCTTAAAGGGAAGTCAGACTTGAGTTTCTGGAAATGCATGAAAGGTTGCACAGGTGTGCTGCAGCCTATAAATACCACGATCGAGCAAGTGAGCTGTCTTTCAGAGCCCTTTCCGCTAGTCCACGTGTGAATCCTCATTAGGTTGTAAGCCCTGAATGGATCTTTGTCATCAAAGACAGTGCTAAAAACAGATGTTTCCTGGCTGATTCCAGTCCTGCTGGAGAAATCAAACGATCACCCTTCATTGGTTTCAAAGCTGTTTGTGGCTCACTTTCCCTCAAATCCATCAGTACAGATGAATGACCCTTTGCTGAGTGCCTGCTTTGACAGTACAGAACAGTTCTCTTTCTGTGTGAGGGGAGATCTGAACCAGGGACAATGCTTCATCCAACTGTTAGGTTGTGAGTCAAGGGGCCTCTCTAGTGTCAGTTTCCCCTGGCATTATGGGCAGTTGTAGGGCAGTCTTCCAAGTCCTTTTAAAAACAAAGGTGAGAATTTTTTTTTCAAGAGGAAATGACCTATCCTTTCTCTACTTTTAACTAAGATTTATTTGAAACCTTGCATGGAAAAGCTCAGAAAAACACCTCTCTGAATAAATCACACCTGGGGAGAAGAAGAAACATGATATTGACCTTGGAAATGCTACCTGATCTTTCCTTATTTATCGATTCCACTAACTTCTCATCAATATTTATTGAACATTGGATACATTCTAGGTACCAATACATTGGTTGTAAGAGTACAAAAAAAAAAAAAACAAAGAATTTGCTTTAGATAGAATTTTCCAGATATACAACTCGAGATGTGCATTACTAAAGAGTTTTCAGGAAAAACGAAAAACAAAAAAACAGAGAGTTGGAGGGTGAGGACGGTTGGAAAGGCTCTCAGGAAAGACATAATGTCCGATGAACATATGACCTCAGGTGACTCCTAAAAGAAGTCCTGGATTTTGTTCCATCTTGAGACAAGGGGGATGGGATTCTATGTTCCTGCGCCTGTCAGTCATTGGCTCAGATCTTTCTGGGGATATGTCGGCTCCTAGGCATTTTGGAAATGTGTACACAGGGGCATGCAATCCCTACAGCTCACACGTAATCCCATGGAGGAAGCTGGAGGTGCCACCATCACAGGGAAAGAAGCTGAGCTTGAGGGATCTGGTTAGTGAAACAAGAGGGACGGGGAAAGCTAATCTTGGTTGCCATCTTGATTACATGGGTCATCAACTACAACCAAAGGGGTTTCTCTTGATTGGATCATTTGAGGTTGGAAAACCCACCTTATATTTGGGTCACATGGGAGGTCTGCCCCTTTCTAAATGGGGATGGAGGGGGTAGACAGGAGGTGGGGGAGAGAACGGGAGGAGAGGAGGGAAGGGAAACTGTGATGAGTTGTAAACAGGGGCTTTTCTGTCCCACCCGGTCCAGTGGCAGCTTTTAAAAAAATCATTCAGAGGCTTAATATTAATTATAAACCATTTGGCCTATTGCTCAGGCTTATTACTAGCTAGCTCTTTCAACTTAAATTAACCCATTTCTATTAATCAATATTTTGCCACGTGGCTTCGTGGTATTACCTGTTCTCTAGCACAGTTTGTTGTTCTTGTGACTCACTGACATCTCCCTGACCCCACCCTTCTTCATCCTGTATCCCTGCTTAGATTTTCAACCTGGCTCTATCTTGCCTTATTATAGGCCAAAGCAGCTTCCTTTATTGACCAATGGTAATAAAAACATATTCACAGCATACAGAGGTGTTATTCCACAGCAGCTGGCATATAAAAAAATGAAAAATGTTAATTAAATTTAAAAATTTGGGTCACAACTTCTGGTGGTAGCCCACATAAAAGGACTGGAAGAAGAAAGCTTTTTGCCTGCTTGCCTCTTGCTGGCAAGTTTGTCTATCCTGTGGCTGAGGCATTCCTTCATTGGTATTAGAATTAACTTCTTTGGGATTCCAGCACAGACTGAACACCACCAGCAGCCTTCTAGAAATTTTCCAGCACCAGGCTGGGACCATCCAGACATCCAGCCTCATGGCCTGAAAAATGACTGGGTTTGTTGCCTTTCTGTCAGAAGACAACCATTGTTGGATTACCCAGACCACATACTGTAAGCCACTCTAATTCTAATAAAACCTGTGTGTGTGTGTGTGTGTGTGTGTGTGTGTGTGTGTGTGTGTTGTGTGTGTGTTGTGTGTATGTGTTGTGTGTGTGTGTGTACGCAAAGTCTTCAGAATAAGGAAGCAAAAACTAGTGTTGACCACCGTGGGAAATACTGAGTGTGAGCAGGTCTCAGGATGCAGAGGTTTCAGTAGACTAAACAAACAAGAGAACAATCATTGGGAAATGTTACACAGTATCCCAATAGTTCAGTCTAGCATTGGAATGGAGAAGATAGTGCCCTGAAGTTGCCTTGGCCTAGACAGGAAATTCTGCAAGAGTCTGTGTGGGGAAGGACAGAGACGGAGCAGCAGTTCTGGGAAGCCAAGGAAGCAGAATGGAAAGTCAGATAGAACACAGGACATGGGGAGAGAATGTGGTGGCAAAGCAGGGTTCTGGTGGCACCATCACTAGAATGTGGCAGACTAAAGCAGCAGGTTGAGTGCCACACAGGTGGAGGTGGAGCTTTGACCAGACGGCCAAATGGAAACATCCAGACAGTTGTCGGGGTTGGGCTGAGACCTCAGGGAAGAGGCTCAGGCCAGTCCATTTAGGATGATAGGACATAGACAGTAGTAGAAGCTGTGCTTGCAGAGGACACGCTGATGAGTCACATCTGGCCTGGTGACAGACTCTGAGAACACATATATTTGAAGGAGCTTTGGAGGGTGAGGGCCCTGACAACTGACAATGAAACTGAGAATCAGTAGAAGAAGGAAAGAATTAGAATCCAGGAGAACCATGGCTCCAGTGCTGCAGTAGGGGAACCATGATGGGAATTGTGAAGGGTTACCATGACCTAACCACATAGAAGGCAAGGGCAATGTCTGTAAGGCAAGGGGAAGGAGAGATTTTCTTTTGCTTTATTTTTTTAAATTTTATTTTATTTAATTAACATTTTCCCTCTTATTTTACATACCTACCACAGTTTTCCCTCTGTCATCTCTTCCTGCTCCCCCAGCTCCCATCTATAAGCCATCTACTCCTCCTCTGTCTCTATTCAGATGGGGGAAGGCCTCCCATGGGCTTGAACAAACCAGGGCACATCGAGTTGAGGTAGGACCAGGCTCCTCCCCCTGCATTCTTTTTCTTGATGTGTGAGACCTGGACATTTTACATATCAGAATCAAGAGAGTCAGGGTGGGGGCGGGTGCTGTTAGGATCCAGGGAATTGGGAGTCATTAGCATCCAGCTCTGGCAGGTATACTAGCTGTGGGCAGAAAGAGGAAGAAAGAGGGCACTCTTCTGTTGTACAAGTGGGATGGGGTCAGCAAGGGTATAGGGTCAGAGGGAACAGGTGCAGAAAGGAGATGGAATGAGAATTTAGGAACTGTCTTGAAAGCTGTGTCCCATCTGTTTAGAACCAGTTTGTCTTTGGATGTGATGGTCTCAGCTCTGGTCCTCTACTTCCCATTCCCAAAAGGAAGAAGGGAGATGTCCTACCAACAAGGGCGGTGGTTTGAGGGAGTGACCAGGACCCTGTCATTCTGGACAGGCTGTGTGGCTTTTTACTAAGGCCAATGACCATGTAAATCACTTGTATGGGTCTAGCAAGAACTGCTAAGGGTGAAGTTTGGGTAGAGAAGCTTTTGTTGGTAAGGCCCTGGGGAAGGTTGGTCTGTCCAGTACCAGCCTGTGAGATTGTGTGCTGTAGTGGCATCTCGACTTGCCAGTGAACTTGTATTAGTGGCCACACCCTTTTGGGCATGGTTTCAGGTGCAGACACGACACCTTGAAGGTAGAGGATCATCCAGCGTGCTCTTTCTTGGGTCACCAAGAGCATCAGAAGGGCAAAGACTTCGTCTTCTGGAGCAGGAAGACTGTGGCAGTTATTTACTACTATCTGTGTAAGTTGTTCCCCAATAAAATGCCTATTTATCTTTTATCTTTTATCTTGGGTCTGGTGAACTCTTTAAACTCTGCCTTTACTGGGTGACTCACAGTAACAGGCTCTAGTGCTGTTAACTAGGAAGCAATCAAACTGTTTTCTTTTCTTCTTGTCCCCTCCCCAATGAAGAGCAAACACCGAAGTCAGGTTTGGTGGCTCACATTTATAATCGGAGTGCTCCAGAGACTGCTGGGGCAGGAGGATTGCTGCAAGTTTGAGGCCAGCCTGGTCTATACTGTCTCAAACAAGCACATAACCAAACACAACAACAAGCTGAGTTTACCAGTTTATTAAAAAGATTAAAATCTGCTTTCTATACCAGGCTCATGGACATTTAAATTATGGTTTTACATCCCAAAATACACCTTCGCTCCTATGCTCATTTCACAATGAACCTTGAAAACATTTACCTGCCTGTGTGGAGTGCTAGGAGTACAAAAAGAAAATACAAAAACAAATGAGAAATAGACTTGGCCCCACGATGACTTTCACATGTTTGCCCAGGGAGAGAGATACTGAGAAGATCGATTTCCCTGGGGAGACATCAGGATTAGATCTTCTGGTCCAGCCAGCTGTCTCACACAGTACTCTGTAAGTGCTTAACTTTGCTTGAAATCCCATGATGAGTTATTGTAGCAGTTGGTGCTGGTGTCAAGCCTCGGTATATAGAAGCACACTGAGTATCTGTTGCTGTGAAACCATGTACCTTGCTAAATCTCAGTCTCTGTACAACTTTCATGTTCTGAAGAGTGAACACGTGAGGCAGGAAGGCAGATTAAGAATCTTGAGGAGGATCTCTGATGGAATGATAATTATTGACGGAGCAGTGAGGACGCTCCCTGACATGCTCTGAGCCACCTCTGCAGAAGCATGGTCATGGTTCTCTGTTCAGTGCAAAGCTCTGGCTCCTCTCACGGGGAATCTCAGCACCTCGATGCTGAGTGTCAGCCCTTGCTCCATGAGTGGGTGAAGCACCACCTTCTACTCTGAGAACAAGGGAGGGCTTCACAGAGAACCAACTGGAGAAGTTAGATGCAGACAGGAAGGGATGCTGCCCTATCTCACAGCCAGTCAGAATGGCTGCAGGGCTGCCTTTAGACGCACTGGCACCTACCCTGGAGGATGATGGAGACCTGTAGTGGTAGAAGGCATGCCTGCTTTGTTGGGTTGAGTTTGTTGGTGGCTGTATGAACTGTGCTTTCTCAACACAAGGTCCTGACTTCCATGCATCTGGCATTGAATCATGGCTCACAACATAGTGCCATCACAAGTCCACCTGAGAAGTGGAGCTTTGTAAGACCTACTCAGTTCTGTATCAAGGGACAGGGCCCATTACAGAGTTCAGCTGTAGGGAACCCCCAGCATGAATCAACTCTGGAAGTACAACCCTGTATCTTCACATAAATGTGCTTAGATACTCTGCTTGTCTTGATGCTGGGGTGACAGAGGGATCCAGGCCCTGTTGTGCCCAGTAACCCTTCTAAGCACTCCCCAGTCACCGATACACACATGATTATATGCCCCAACACATTTTTTGTTTTCTCTAGGGAAGGGCTGTCTCCTTGAGAGAGATTTCTGTCCTCTCTGGGAAGACAGAGCTAGGATTGCTAAACATGTCTTTTTTTCTTACAGTCTGTTTGAAGTCTCCTGGACACAAAGGCTTATAGGCTTTGTTTGTGGAGGTGAAACAAGGACCCTGCCAGGTTCTCAAAGTCACTTTCCCCAAGTTTTATACTTTTCTTTGTCTGAAAGTTAGAGGTTGAGAAGAGAAAGGGAACAGAGTAACAGGATAAAACAGACAACAACAAAAGCAAAAACCTGATCAACACTCCACCAAAGTCAAAACATTTTTGGGTGGATCCCAAGTGGGTCTAAGATGCATCTTGCCTCTACAGAGTGCGGGGAAGGAGCTGGGTCTGCCTTACTTGGCTCACTGCCAGTTTGTAAGCCAAGCAGTCCATGGGATGGTTTGTGTGCAGAGAGCTCATGCCATAGCGGAGATGCTGAATGCAGGGTGCTCACTGTACTCTATTCTGGAAACTAAGGACACATGCAAGTAAAACAGACTTCTCTCCTGATGGAGTGCATGGACATTCTTAGATATGAGAGATGATAATAACAACAGTATAAGGAATAGATTAAAGTGAGTTAGGAGACAATAAGCATGAGGATAAAGAGCCAGTGTAGATGGGGATACTGGGACAGGTGACTGGTGTGACACAGGGATCTATAGGGGTTTCATGGAGGACATAAGATAGGACTGGATTTGGAAGGAAGGGGATACTCCCTGACCTCCTGGATCTTGGGGACCAATGATGGTATTAACTCAGACTTCCTCTGTTTATTGTCTGGGTGGTTCAAAAAGTTTGAGCAGGATATCTGGCTACCCTTCCAGGCCATTGCCTCAGAAGGAGATACTGTTTTCCTTATTTACAACAAAGCCTACCTTTGTTCATAAGGACACACTTACTCTGCCTTGCATTTTCTATGCAAACTTCCTTGAACAAAAAGTTCCACCAAAGCCCCTACAGAGAAGACATTCCTGACTGTAGGGTGCCTGTTGGGTGGGACACTGAGGATCTTATCCTAGAATACACTCCCTAGAGGGTGCTTGGTGACCTTGGGATGATCCCATTAGCTGAGACCCACCCTGCCTTCAGTCAGTGATAACCTTTCTGTAGCTACCATCTAACCCTGAAGTGGTCATGTCTTACTAGGGCTTGGCTATCACAGGGCTTTTCTTTCAGAATTTGGACAGATGTAGTCTTTTGTATTCCTTCTTGGTTGAAAGACCTTTTTTGAAGGTGGCAAATTCCTTTATTTATGAGAAAAAATAGGGAAAGCCTTTCCTTTTGTCTCATCTCACCTGCTTTGATGGTTGTTTTGGACCAATAATCGAGGAGAGAAGCTATGAGGGTCTCCAGAGCCCTGAGTATTAGTGTGTTTATCTAAGAGCCGACGTCATCTCTGGGTCATATTCTTTTGAAGGTTAGACTAAGGCTTTCTGGCATGGACACACTGTTAAGTTACTTTAGACCTTTGTGGATTATGGCAAACTAGTCCTCGGTTTCCTAATCCCAGGATGCCATGAACCCTTGCTGGAAATGGATTTATAGCATCTATAGAATGTGCTGGCTGCTTTTAAACCAGAATCGGGTCATTGCTCTACCACCGCACCAGGCCAGAAAGACCTAATTAATTGAGAAGTCATTTCCTTATTTAAGAGTTGTCTGAGAAATGATCTGTTTCCTGTGTCTCAGGATGGTACAGGAGTCCCTGCCACAGGGACACCCAGAAGATGGCCTCTTCTAGAACTTACTGGCCTAGCTCATGGGCAGCTTTCTGCTATCTCACTGTTCAGACTTTCTACCTTCTTCTCTTAGCCGTGTGTGTGTGTGTGTGTGTGTGTGTGTGTGTGTGTGTGTGTGTGTGTAATAAAAGCACCAGTAGACATGTGAACTTGAGAGAAGCACCAGGGTCCCTGGAGAAGCAGAAGTGGAGAATGCCACGTGGCTCACAAATACCTCTTCTTGCTTACTTGATGCAGGGGCTATTTTTCACTCATTTGGATGGATTAAAGGAAACCTAGTCCTTTGAACCAATAGCTCTTCTCATTTACCCAAAGGTTGTTGGGCAGAGGCTAAAGAATTGATCTGAGGTGATCATTCTAGGAGAGGATGTGTTGATCTGAGGGCTGAGGTGATCCCTAGGCCACATTTCTTAGCAACCGACAACAAAACTTTCCAGAATGGAATACCAGCTAAGTTCCCACAGGCCTCTATGAGAACATGGATAAATCCAATGAACTCCCCCAATCAAACCAGATAGACAGGAGAATACAGAGGAAAACTCACTGTTATTGCCGTCATAATGGCCTTTTAATTCACAGCTCTACACCCCCTTGTAGACAGTGTTAGGCCCCCATTTGAGGCAGGGGGAGAAGGTTTGATACAGTGCTTGCATGTAGAATTCATTTTTAACAAGCGTTTCTAAGACAGGAATCTTGCAAGCAATCCATTGCAGAGGCAGACATGTTGAATCTTTTATTTTTTGTACATCTTGGGAGGAAAAAAAAAACTTAATACACTTCCAAGGGTGGGAACTCTACAACTTTTAGACTTATGGATGCTAGGATCTGTCTTTCTTTCTCTAGAAAGTAGCATCTTGATCCTTCTGCATCCATGAGGATGTCAAGAAAAAAATTGTGCTCTGAAACCATGGCAAGCAGCAGAGACCTCACATTCACAGAGCCCCTAACGCCAGAGCTGTTGCATGGCTGTGACGGAGTCTCGCACCTGCTCTGCCTGTGCTCTGTGTGTCTGAAGCTCAGGAGAAACAGAGTCTGCCTGGAAGATAGATGGAAGGAGGGAAGGAGGGAAACAAGAGGGAGGAAGGGGGAAGGGGAGTGTTATAATGGGGTTCCAGATAGTAATTACCACACCAGTTTTTGCTGATGGATGGATTCTATGGGGGCATGAAGGTCTGAAGGGGTAATTGTGTGTGGCATTACTGGGAAATAAGGATCTGTGGACATCATGGGGTCAGTTTTTCCAGCCAATGCCAAAACTCTAATGTGAAGACCTGCCTCTCCTTGCCTGTTAAGGGAGGCATCTGGAATGGGGTTCTGGCTGCCTCAGAATGGCAGGCTCTTTCTAAGGCACACTGTGTAAGAGTCAAGGGATGTCAGATATGGTACCTCCCATTTGTGAGTAGGTTCTCTGTTTGGGTAAGCCCTATGACAAGGCATTTAGACAGAGAGAAAGGAAAAGAAAAACAGAATTTGGAGGAATACCATATATGGAGTGATTTTCCTCTGGGTGCCAAGGAGAGGATTGGAGGCCACACATCCAAAGATGGCCTGCTGTGTATCTCACTGTTGGTGACAGTTGAGACAGGTCAGGAAAGGGAGGTGGGACACATCACTTCCTTTCTCACACAAGTCAGGGCTAAAACAAGGAACTGAAGGGGTGAGAGCAGGGATCTCTGTGAAGAGCCAGAAGATACTCTGGTTTTTGTGTGCCATACTGTTACTCAGCTTGACATCACAGCACGAAAAGTGACCACAGATAATGCAAATGGAGCGTAGGGCCTTTGGACTTCTTCCAATAAAACTTTATTGACAAAGAGCAGTGCGCTGGATTTGGAAATGGTCTGCTGACCCTGATGAGTTTGACAGCAGGTCCTGCAGTGGACAAGGACCTGAGTTCTGTGAGGGGCTTAGTACCGGACGGAGACCAGGCTGCCTTTCGTTTGGTTTCCAGCTGCAAAGTTGATGCTGTGTCTTCTGTTCAGAGCTTTAGCATCTGTTTTCCTAGATGGGGCTCTGGGTCCAGTTGTTTTATTCACAGCCGCCGGTGTGAGCAGGAAGGAGGCCCGAGCAGTGGTTAGGCGGTATCAGTAGACATGCAAATAAAGGCAGACCACCTTTCTCTTTTATTTCGCTTAGACAAAATGCAAAGAGTGTCTCATCAAATCAAAGAATAAACAAAAAAAGAAAACCGAATGGGTCCCCCCCCCCCTCACTGACAGCACTCATCCTAATTAACAACAGAAAATCAAACCGAGGACCTGGTTCCTAGTGGGAAGGAAAGGTGTGCAAAGGTGACGGAAGCTGCCCCTGCCCCCATAGCAATGTTCCTCTTCGATTCACAAATAGGCTAATTTCCCCCCATTTCCTTTCTTGACTCTTGTGTGCTAGAACTTCTCTCAGAAGGTTTAACGAGTCCCCATGCACTTTGTAGAAAATCAGTAAAAATGCTATAGCCTGTGAAAATCATAAAACTGGACTTCTTTCCCCAAAAAATCAGATGCCCAGGCAGATGGAGCCCACACTCAGACGGAAAAAAAGTAGAGTAGTCTTCGCACTGTCTGTGGTTTCAGTGTTTTCTTTTTCTTTTTTTTTTAATATATTTTGGCAATTTTCTTTAATTATAAATATCGGAATTCCGTAAAAAAAAGGTAGCTTTGATTGGATCGTTTAAATTGTATTTACAACTGCTGTCCAGCCGCGCCATGTGTTATACCAGGGTGTAGGATTTTGCGTAAGGGTTGTTTCCTTTTAAATGGCCCCGAGAGTCCAGCAGTGACTCCTGGGAGCTGCTCATTTTAGCTGCCTGTCCCAGCTCCGCACCCTCTCGCTGAGGTAAGGTGGCCACGGCCCCTTGTTGCCATGGCTGCTGTCCTTCTCTTGTGGAAGAGGTGGAGGAGGAAGCCTCCATAGGCGTGGGCTCAAGGACTGTGGGGCGCTTCAGGGTCCGACTTTTCTGGGGTTCCAAGCACGCTTGTCCTAAACTCAGGTCCCTGCTGGTGCCTGGTGCCCCCCGGTTTAACAAGAAGTCCATTCGAAGGTATGGAGGCAGGTGAATGAGGTCACCTGGGAACAAAAACAGAGAGTTAGTCAGTTTCCTCGTTTGCTTAACTGGGCAGAACACCTTGGGAACATGATGTGGGAGCTTTGGTCTAGAAGAAGAGTTCTCACTGTGTGCTCATAAGAAACCCCATTGACCCATTGCAACCCAGAGAGGCAAGTGGAATGGTTTTCACACTTCACTCCATGGCCAAAGAACACTGACTCTAATTCTACAGTATGAGAGCCCGAGACACACAGCTAACAAGTCCATACACCTTTACCTGAAAAAAAAAATCAATGTATATTAGAGGCAACATGTCTGTTGTATATGAACTATGATTGGAAGTGTGGGATGTCTGGGGCTGGAGAACAGATCCAGGGATACTGAGGGAAGGGACAACTCTCTCTACTCTTGCTAATCTATGGAGCCATGTGACCTTGGGTCACATGCATGATGGATTGAGGTGAAGACAGCATGGGCCCAGCCTTCTCACCGTCCTGGTCATCTCCTTCATCTCCTTTGTCTTGGCCATGCCGGGGTGGAAATCAGAGCACCTTAGACCATAGTGTGACTCTACTTCCTTTGGCTTCGATGGTGACATGAAAGCACACCTACCTTCCTCTCTCCTTCAAGAGTACTGGCTTTGGGTGCCTGATGCTAGCCTCCACCCACACCCCTACTTGAGGAAGCTTCCTTTCCTCTGGGATCCTCTTGTTGTAACAGGCAAGGCCAGGCCTCCGTGGCAGCTTTTTCTTCCCAGTTATCCCCTTCTCCATGATGTCATGTCACCTGGCTACAGCCTTCTGAGACTAGCGATGAAGTCTACTCTTCTTCCTACCTTCGGCTCTTCTAGGTCTTGGGTCTGCATCATGGTCCGGACACTCTCCCTGCTTCCCCTAGTCTTCTTTCTTAATTCCCCACAAGAATTTCCTAGCAAATCCTTCATGTGTCTCATCTGCCTTGCCATCCATTTCTTGTCAACTCTGAACTGTCTGACATGACATCTGTGGCTTTCAAGTACAGAAACATCATCCTGGAGGTCACCCAGGATGCCTCCAGTTGTCACGTTTTTCTGTTGTCTTCCTAGTCCTCAACTGCTCCAACCCTGGCAACATCTGATGTTCCTGGCATTCTTCTGCCTTAGCTCTATGGCTTCCCAACTGCCTTTGCACCCCTGACTACCATCCCTCATTCTCCTCTCCTGTATCCTTTGCTTCACCTCACAATACAAACCTTCAGAACTTTTCCAAGGGCCCGGTCTCAGCCTTGCTTGGGAGGTCCAGGTGTTTGTGTCATTTTTGTTGCTGCTGTTGTTTATCTCCTTATCCTTTCCATTCTGTTATCTCCTGAGTTCCATGAACTTGAGATGCTCTGTTAACATTTGTCTATAGATATCCACCCTGAATTCAAAATGCCACATTCTACAAATCCAGGTCAGAAAGGCCAGGCCTCATGCCCACTCAAACCCTGAACATTCTCCAGTGTGCTCAGTATTGTTTAATGTTGTCAGTATTCTTCCAGACATTAAAACCTGTCTCTTTTTGGAACTTTCCTCTTCTGGTTACTTTGTTTGAATAATAACGTTTGGCTTGTTTTCATCTGCCCTCCATGACCCTGGCTAGAGTTATTGATCCATCCCACCGACCCCTGCAAATAGTGCACTGGGTTGAACCTCTAGAGGCAGCCACACTCTAGCTTGAGCTGGATTCTGCCTGGCACTTAGTCTCTGCTATCCTGGAAGTCACACTGATCAGTCTCTAGCCTAACTCTGCATCTTACTTTTCTCACTTCAAGACCCACATAGGTAAGGGCTGTCTGTGCCTCAGGCTGCCATGACACCCAGGGACTGTTCCTGTCTATTGTGAGGCCTTAGGAACTCACTGTCTTGGCACACATACAAGGGGAGCAGCTCGTGCCAGAGAGTCTGGTGGCAGTGTGCGGTTCTCCAGGAGTGAGAATAGATGGGGGAATGGGCAGATGAGAGAGATGTGATGATGGTCTGATCTCAAGGTGGGGGCAGCTATGGCATATAAGAGAAGAACAAAACTGAGATACTACGAAGGAAAGCGTGAGAAATGGCTTTGGACGTGGAGTGACAATGGCAAAGGGAAGGGTGGGTCTACTGTGACTCCCTCTAGGTTTTAAGCTCAGGAGACAGGGTGGATAGTGAACCGTACTATGGTTTAAATGTGTTCATACATTGGAGGCTCGGGCCTCACTGTGGTGGTGGAGTCTAGTGGAGGGACTCAGAACAACTGGGGATGGGTCTTGGCAGAGATGTGGGGAGTCTCAGTCTCTAACTGGCTTCCTGTTCTAAGAGGTGACCTCTTCATCATGTTTCCACCATCTGCTATGGCTCTCTGCAGAGCCAGCACCAGGCTTTTTGCAACTTTGCTCTTCAGCACTGAGTTAAAGCAATAAAGTTTCTTCATAAGTTTAACCTGCCTTTAGTATGGAACGCAATTATGAAATGATGCTTTGGGGAAAGATGGCAAGATAGAGGATGGGTTGGTTTCAGACACATTGCATCCAGAGGGATTGGGCTTCTCCCATGGCATCTCCAGCACAACTGCCACCCCTAGTTCTGGCTAAAATGCCTAAAAGTCCCTGTTTATTCTGCTTCAAACTATTCCCGGGACTCCTTATTTTCCAGTGAATTCAAGGTCACCAATCCAGACTGTCTGTAGCAGGAGTAAACCCAGGATCCTGGAAAGTTCTCTGCTTTGCCCCACTGAAGAGTCATCAGGACATTAAGAACTACAGCCTATGGTTTAAGGCTTCTACAAATAAATAAACCCAGGGCAAGCACCCCAGGAGCATCTTAAAGGACCATTCCTTTTTTTTCCCAAAATTGTACTACATTCATAACATTTTCCCCAGAGTATGAGGAAGAATGACCCTATTCTGTGGAAATTTGCCAAGTGGTTTTCTTGTGCGTCACACCGGCATGCCTCTTGGTATTTGAAGATTCACCTGCATTCTCCCATTGGCTTCTTTGGGATCTCTCCACCCTGTAAGGACTGATGAAGGATTACATGGTTTCATTAAGAACCATGGTGTGTCACCACCCAGATTTTCTGGCCAACCTCACTGGCTTCACACATGAGATTGAGTCCAATGGAAGTTCAGTCATAAACACTCAATAAACTGACCATGACCCTCTGGTAGAGCAAATGACACACTATGCTATCCTTCTGAACAGGATGTTGGGCACTTGCTGAAATCAAATGCCACCTCTGCAGAGACTAATGTGAAATGTACATAAGGATTAATTTGTTCCTGAAAAAAAATACAAGGACTTAATTTTTTTAAAAAATTATAGTAATGGACATATTCCCCCCAGCTTTCTCTACCAAAGGACTAATATAGGCAGAAACAAATGCAAAACCATTAACAGAGATGCCATTTAGAAATGAGATAGAGGGCTAAGGAAATGGCCCAGGGAAAAGTATTTGTCATGCCATTGTGAAACCTGGAGTTTTGATCCCCAAGACACAGATCAATGATGGGTGGGTGTGACTTCTTGCCTGTAATTCCAGAGCTCTGATGACAGAGACAGAGGCTCTTTGGAGCAAGCTGGCTAGCCAGACCAGCTATACTGGCAAGCTCTGGGGTCAAGTGAGAGGTCCTGCCTTAATAAGGTGGAGAGCGAAAACACACCCCCCACATGCATGCACAAAACCACACACACAAATGCATGCAAGATAACTAAGATGGGAAATTATTATCCAATGTTAGGGACACTTGCTATATGAATTAATACATGATACCTGACCAGTTTTGAAATATATGAAATTTTATATATCTAATTCACTAAAACTGAGTTTTCCTAAGAGTCCAATAAGCAAACTAGACTGATTTACTCTTTTATTCAATTGTGTGAATATTTTTATTCTGTTGTCCCATTGTGTGAGAATAGGTATGTGAGAAATCATATTTACTCCAGGGTTATTTAAGGGGTGAAGTTGAGAAGATCTGTGACTACATGTGGTAACTGGCACCATCTTGCATGCCTGACACATTTGGAATGTGCTATGGATGACACACTTGGTTTTTACCCCATTGACTCTCCATCAGATTCCCAGACAGAAATGATACCCTGTAGTATTTCAAGCCTGTAGTGTTTCAGTCCCAACCAGATTGCAGATTTCTCTGGTCTAGAACTGAACAGATGAAGACAAACACATTTAAAATGAGGACACAATGCCCTGGGCTGGCAATCAGCAGGTAAAAGAACTTCCCACCTTGCCTGGAAGCCTGAGTTTGATTCCTAAGACCCACATGGTGGAAGGAAAGGAAGGACTTCCACACTTGTGCGTGCATATGCACACACAACGAATACCTGAATAAATATTTCAAAAACAAGGTTTGCAAGATTCAAGCCCACAAGAGTTCTCACTTTTGGTACAGTGACCAAGAGTGTTTGATGGCTTCAACGAAAGCTTTGTTAGAAGTGCAGATCTTTCATAATGAAACTAGAAGGATCTTCACAGCTAGGTCTCCTTGTGGGTCTACCAAACAGCTCTGAACATCTAACATCTTGTAAAGAAACAGAGTTAAGACAGGCAGAGCTTTATGAAGTTAGATAGCTGCTTAAAGAGTTAAAGAGCTGCTCTCCTTGGCATATATATGCATAATACATACAATATATGCACATATAACATATATATGATAGAGCATGTTTTCTAATCAGTGCACAGAGCCACTCTCTCAGCTGTGTGAATTCATCATATGAACATGCTTAATAAAGCACCTCAGTGCTGAGCTGAGGTTATCGACATCACTTAATGTTTGTTGAAATCTAATCCCACGCTGTAGTTTGAACACCGGTTGGGAGGTGAGATTGTTTGGAAGTCTGTTTACATCCTAGGTCCCTCAGGTGCCTACACAAATCAAGGCCACCACTGAGATGACTGCTCTGGGAAGAGAAGAGTTTAGGATAGCAGATGACTGCTGGACACTGAGACACTTGCCTACCTGCCCCCGCCCCCAGCCACCCTGCAGCTGTCTGTTTCATATGGGAGATACTCAATCTTGACTCTGATGGCAGCAGTGCATCCTGGAGGCTGGGAGGACACCCCAAATATGACTAGTATAGATCTTGTATCCAGTGTAGAGGGCTATGGCTATAACTCCATTAAGTAACTTGCTCACATGCAGGTTTCACCATAGGGCAGGGGTTGAGAGGTGGCAGGCTATCAGATGAGAAGGGGGGCTGATTAGTGGTCCCTATGGACCCAGGTCCAGAATTCTGAGCATGGCTTCACCCAAAGAAGTGGCCTTTGCAGATGGGATGAAGCTAAGTGACCTGAGAAATGATCACTTGGATTTAATATGGGCTTTAAATCCAGTGGCACATGTTCTATAAGAGCCAGGCAGCGGGGCGTGGGAGGAACATGGGGAGAGAGCCATGACAGGATGGAAGTAGAAACCAGAGTGGCGGGGTCACAAGCCCAGGGTAACCTGGAGCCAGCAGAGCTAGGGTTGGCCAGGAGTGTGCTCTTACCTAGAGCCCTCAGAGGAACATTTGTCAGCTGGTGTCTTGACTTTGAACTTCTGGTCTCTAGAACTGTGAGAGAATAAATCTGTTTTAAGCTCCCAAGTTTGTAGTGACATGTCACAGCAAGGCTCCAGAAACTGATACCTTTTCTTTCTGTCTGTGGTAAGCTTAGGGTCTCCCCACTAGTGGCAGTCACACCCCTCCTTTCCCATTGGTCATTTCTGCCTCCACCAGCCAAGGGAAGAGAAAAGAGTTGAAGGAGCTATAGAAAGTTCTTGCTAATGCTGGGAGCTCAGAGACCTCTGCTGCTAAAGTGATACTGGTGCTCCTGTCGTCCCTCCTCTCTTCTCCACCAAGCTCGAGCCACAGACCCATGCCTGTTCTCCCACCCCTGCAGAAGCAGGCCATGCCGATCTGGCTAGAAAGATACCCCAGGGCTTGGCATGGAAGGCTCACTGGACCTGGCTTCCCAAAGTCCCTAGAACCCAGTGGGAAACACCAGTCTCTTTGAGGTCCTCCAACTCTGGTCAGCCAGGATCCTCAGAGTCCCCTACACACTTAAAGCACTAGTGGTAAGCAATCCGAGAGTCCTTTTGCTCTGAACACCAGAGTAGATTGGTTATGTGACAGGTACACATACCCTGGGCGTCCAGTGTGTGGGATCTGGGTCCAGTGCATGGGAATTCACAGTCAAAGCCCAGTCCTCACACAGTCGGCAGAAAGCCTGGCTGCAGTCTGCAGTGTGGCTTTGGGAACAGGAGGTGCCACAGATATTTGCAGGTGTCATTACCTTGGTTCTTCCTCTTGGCATCCCTCTGGCCTAATCTTCCCTCCTTGCCCCCTCATTTCCTCATCTTCCTCTTCTCTTCCCTTTCTCTTTCTCTTCTACCTCATTCTCTATTTCCCCCTTTATCTCTCTCTCCTCCTCCTCCTCCTCCTTCCTCTTTCTGTTTTGTTTTCCTTGGATAAAGCTTTCATTCCTGAAGTAAAGCCATACAGAAGGGTAAAGCTCAGGAGTCATGGGTGAGAAAGGGATAAGGAGAGAGCTGAGTGCAAGGTAGCACAGATAGCCAACAAAGTCCGGTGTGTGTGTGTGTGTGTGTGTGTGTGTGTGTGTGTGTGCAGGGGAGGGGGAGAAGGAGCGAGCATACAATAAGCAAAGTGTGAAAGCACCATTGCCTAGGTAAAGAGAAACATTTGACTTGCATTCTTTTCCATATCTTCCTCCCCCGTTGTCTCTGCTCACCCCACTGTCTGCAAGTCTAACCTCCCCCCACATTACCTCAACCCAGTTAGTGCCTTTTTCTCAAACCAAAGAGGAACACACACTGGATGATGGGGGATTATTGGAGTCCCAGCTGGGCCTTTGAAACACAGTCTACTTTTGACGTAGGCAACTTAGAAACATACATTTGTATGCCCATCAAGCCTGTCTGCTTTTGGGGTCCACACCCCTGTGTCAGAAGCAATGCGGCAGGACAACTAGGAAGCTGAGGCGCTTTGGGGAAACGGCCCTGAGGAAACCAGAGTTGAGATCAGGATGCTGAGCACTTGGTGGCATGAAGCCAAGCTGGGTGGGGACAGGGTAAGGTGAGGGGGGTGGATGAGAGACAGCCACAGGGTTGAAGAAGCAGGTATCAAAGAGACAGATGAACATGGGGAGATGAAGACAAAGACAAGAACAGGAAACAGCCACAAAGAGATGAAAATTAAAGGTGGGATCACAGGTAAAGAGAGGCCTGTTCTGGCTTACAGGACATCAGAGATGTGTGGCTGTGATGGAAGGACCCATGTGTCACACACAGTCAGTCACCGAACAGCCCCTTCTCAGACTGTGTGACCCACCGGAAAGGCGTTCTTTCTCACATTTCTACCCTGGGTCTTGCTACAGATGGCAAAATGTACCCACCACTGTCCTACCGGGAGGAGTCCATGCCTCAGATTTGATTTGTGTCTCAAGGGGGATTGGGCAATTTAGCTATTAACTCAGTGTTATGTGTTATTTCCTGATATAATGCTTCATTTCTCATCCTCTGCCATGGCCCTCTGGGGACCTTCAGTGACAGTAATGTCTCTGGGAGTCCAGATTAAGTCAGCTAGCATCGACTTCCCCTCTTCTCCTATCTGGCCAGCACACAGACATAATTATTGCCCCCTGGCCCCTGTGAGACAGGGTTCCTCCTCTCATCCATCAACACCACAGGCTTGGAGCCTGTCATCCTTCATGAAGGAAGGGGGCGGTCAGGCTGTCTGTCCTGATGGTGTGAAAACTGCTCTATGCAAATGTTGCCTCCTTTTAGCTCAAAGCTTCCTGAGCTGTCTCAATGTATTCAGACTCATGCACAAAGCCTGAGTGTATTTCAGTCCCGGAAAGGGAAGGGCAAAATCCATCACGAAGGCCACAGAAATCCTGCAGTGGGAGTCAGTCCACGCATCTGGTCTCTGTCCCCTAACCCCGAGACCATTTGCCATGTACCACACAAGCAGAGGCATCTGGTCCAGGCCAGCGAAACTTCACTGCTTCACTGAGGTTGACCTCACCCCCCCCCCGGGAACACTCGGCAATGCCATTATGTAAGGGGCATGGAGTTATGCTATTAGCATCTATGGATCAGTGGGCAGCTGGTGATCAGGACCCTCTCCCCAGCACCTGCCTCAAGTATTGATGTCACTGCTGTTGAGCGCCCTCACTATGGATGGGGCAAGTTCACAAAACTATAAGCAGGCCCAACTCCTAAATTCTACACGGGACTCACGGAATTCAATGGGCATAGGACACTCTCCATTCCAGTGTACCAGCCCACGGGGGCTTGGCCTTTGTGGAAGACCATGGGAAGATGGGTCAGTCATACAGTGGTCAGAAACAAAACCTGGGTATTTCTCCCACTGAGCCCAGTGAGGGAGGTGGTTGTTGAGTGAACCGGAAGGGCTGGGGTTTGCTTCCAAACAGGTCTGGGAACCCCTGAAGCACCACAGTCAAGTGCATGTGGGGGGGGGGGGCATGGAAATGTCTTGAAGTTTTCGGTCTAACAGAGTCTTTGTTATATGTTAAGCTGTCTCACCTATAACATAGGTAAAGTCTATCTACATTGGAAATTGTAGGGTTAGTGTGTACTTTAAGAGCCGAGCATTCCTGCATATATTGTATGATGGGGTTGCCTTTTCTTTCTCCTTTGCAATATCTTGTTATCCAGGAACTGGGAAGTTGTGCAAATGCTGTCCTAAATTCATGGAAAAGTAAGTGTATAATGGTTCTCGGGGGCTCAAAGTGCCTCCTGGGAGACATTAAAAGGATCTTTCATCAATTTCTAACAAGGTTTTGATGTCTGTGCCTGGATGCAGAAGTGAGAACCAAAGGGTACTCAGACCTCAAGTTCTCACAATCTCAATAACTGCCATGGAGATGAGCCTTGCAATGTCACAGTCAAGGAGCTGGAGAGTGAAGGTGACTGTGGAGTCTGCCCTCACCTCAGGCAGACGGGATCTAACACATTTTTTTAGTTTAATATTAATGTCACACCGGGGTAATAAAAAACTTGTAAACCAATCTCCCTGTAAACGAATCTTCACTCCCAAAACAGCAACCAGGAAAAACTCTAAATAAGTGATGCGATGTTAGTATCAGAGGACATGGTGTTTGAGCTCGGTTACGTTCTTGGCTGCTGTTTCATGCATTTTTAAGGGTACACTGATACTGTGATCTCCCTTCTTGCTGTGGACTTTAAAAAACACACCGAGGTGTATGAGGTAGGACTTTGAACTGGTCACAGCTCATGAGTCTTCAGCAGTAGTTCATTTATATCAAAGTGGGATCAGAAATTCTTCCCTGGCCTTCAGGCGGTGGAGAGCTCATAAGCCAGGGTACTTGATCACCCACTGGGAATAGAGGGGAGGTACATGAGATTCTAAGGCTGATCTACTCCTTCCAAGAGGCCCTCTGGGGAAGCACACACCGATACTGGACTCAAGTGGGAGCCTAGGCTTGTACTTGCTCAGTTTATGAAGCAGGCTGAGAAGTCTGTGTGGCCCAGCAAGCAAGCAAGATGGTGTTCCTAGATCTACCCACAAGACAAGCTGAGTTAGGCTGATGTAAAATAGTTTTACTCTAATTCAGGGTTACAGAAGCTGGAGACTGGAGATCAGGATGGGAAGGCTGGCAAGAAAGATGAGTTGATTCTTCAGTGTTTTGCTAGCTTCTACCCTGAGAGCAGTATTAACTGTTACATGTCTTGAAATCATGTCTTCCTTTTTTTCCAGTTGGGGATCTGGGATGCATTAGAATGTGATATTGGCAGAAGCTACATGGAATCAAGTTAAAAAACGGCATTGTCTAGTCTTGTCTCTTACAAACTTTGTGTAGACCTTCGTGGTGTGTGTGTGTGTGTGTGTGTGTGTGTGTGTGTGTGTGTGTGTATGCATGCATGTGGGTATGGTATGGGCACAGGAGTGTCTGTCTTCCATAGCTGAGTTTTGTCCTATTTCTTAGATTTTTTTTTTCAAGATTTATCTGTGTTGTATTTTCAGGACCCCCTTTTTCTTCTGCAGTCTTTTATGACAATCTATTCAGATAAACCAATGAAACAGTGGGAGGTATCAGATAAATTTATTAATGTTTTCATGGCTTAGGGTAATATCTTTCTATACTGAAGATACTCAATTGAAGCGGTCCATATATGCATTCTAACGGGGGTCTATCTGAACATACAGTGAGTTTTAACTCACTGTGTTGAGCTTTTTTATTTGTCTTCTGTGGCAAAGAACTCTGGAAGCTGCCCCTGGTTACTCATGGGGGCACAGGTAGCCTTGTTTTGTAGATCACTGGTCCACTGGGGTAAGGCTTTCTTGAGACTTAACTCCTCTTAAGAGCCTGAAACAGCCTTCAAATCTCTAACAACTAGGACCTAGCCCTAGAAAGCCAACCAAGAAAGCAGGCAGCTGCCCAAAGGGCCTCAGAAGTCAAAGAAAATGCTGTTGTAGTCAAAATCGCATGTAGTCTGAAAAGAATAGCCAATAGTTCAGGCAACAGCAGTAACTATGTGTACTTTGCCGAACACTTGGCAATGTTAGAGCCTCAGGGACAGGAGGCTCCTCCTGAAAGCAGGGATGGAGAGGAACAGTAGGGGAGGTGAATGCAGAGGACTCAGGAATGTAGACACTGAACTGTTGTTTCAAGAAGGAGAGGCTGGTTAGTTTTTGTCATTGTGACACAAACTAAAGTCACCTGAGGAGAGGGAGTGGAGGCAGTGCCTTCATCAGATTGGCCTGCGGTCATGCCTGTGGGGCATGGTTTTGATCAATGGTCAGTGCAGGAGGGGCCAGCCCACAAGCTAAGCAATGGCAGAGAGCAAGCAAGTCTGCAGCATTCCTCTGTGGTTCTTGCCTCTGCTCCTGGCTGAATTCCTGGCCTGGCTTCTTTCAATAGATTGAGATGTGTAAGCCAAAAGTACCTTTTTGTCCCCCAAGCATCTTTTGGTCATGCGTTTTTAATCACAGTAGAAAGCAAACTAGGCTGTGCACTTAGAATTCTAAGAACAAGGCCATTGAGAAGTCTTTCTGTAGTGAACTCACTCAGGGGCCATCACTGAGCACAGACTAGAATACCAGGGAAACCTATAAGAAGCTGACCTGAAACTGCCCATTGGGGAGATTTGGTTTCTAGGAAAGCACAGGGACAAACACACTGCTCCGCTCAGAAATGCAGAGTGGGTAGTGAAGGCACCAGACCCTCACCCAGCCCCCTGCTTTAGCAACCATGACAGGCTGCAGAAAAGACACAGCAAGATGTAGGCCTCTGACTCAGCAACATGTGCTGAGCTTCCTGACCTTGCCTGACCTCCTAGTCACTAGGAAGCCAGATACCTCCATGTGGCAAGGAACCAATCAGAAGTTAGCTGTCAGGCTCTGGATGTGCTTTATGGTAACAGTGATGTACAGAGCATAGCAACCACCCTGGGAGAGCCTATAGGCCAGCCATAGCAATCAGTTGACCAACTAACTTGGGACAAGTTGTCCAAGCTCAGAAGTACACCAATCCTGAGACTGTTGCAGACCCCTAGATACTCTCCTTGCTCTGCCCCAATAAAATCCCTGCCCCTCAGTCCCTCTGGGTCCTTCTGGCGCCACCCACTGTGTCAGACAGACAGAGGAAGCGAGTTAATACAGTTAACTTGTTAAAATTAAAGACCTTTTGCTTTTGCATCAGAACGGGTCTCTTGGTGACTTTGGGGTTCAGAATTTGGGCATAAGAGTTATAAGAGCCATTCAGAGGCTACGTCTGGTGGCCAGTTCCAAAAGTGGCATTCCTGAGGGGCAGGGCATTTGGAATTTTATCTATGTTTGGTAGGTCAGATAGATCTCTTGACTCACACTGTAAGTGCCAAGGTCATTCCCACCTTCAACCTTCACTTTTACTCTTCTGTCTCCTTGCACTGTGGTCCCATAGGGTCTTCTCTATGCTCCTTTTTGAATATCATTTACATCTCATTGCCTCTGGGGGACTTCTCTGACCACCTTTGCCAAAAATATCCACTGACAGATTGTACCTCATCCCTAAGCTACTTCTCTCTCGGCACTTAGCATGACCTAAAGCTACGTGCTGGCTCATGCAGTTACACCACGCCAGCTTCTTTGAAAATGGCGGTCTTTTTAAGTCTGTCTAATGCCAAGCCATTCAGCAGATACCCAACAAACTATCCACAGGAACAAAAGGAAGGTGGGGATTGTTAGAGTACAAAGTGAGAAAAAAAAGCACATGTCCTAAAAAATTCAAATATCAAACACTATTAAAATCTAAAGCCAAGCTGCAAAAGGCAGTGATCTACCAGGAAGGTGGTGCTCAGAGACACTGAGAGTGCATATGTGTTTATGAGCCAGGTATATGTGATTTCAAACCCATGTATAGGTATCTGTGCCAGCATGTGTGTATGTTCCAACTCATTTGTAGGTAAATGCATACGTGTGACAACATGAAAGCATCAGAGACACTTGTATTTGAAAGGGCATGCTTTTCATGGATCCTGGAGTGTCATTCATGTTAGAAATTTCAGATCTGAGATGGGGGAAGGTACTGAGCCTCAGTGTTTGGCCTCCAGGTGAGCATCCAGAGCAGACTGTGTTACTGTGGATGAGATTCAGGATTCTAGTGAGCCCTCTCTGCTTCTTGCCTCTGTTTGTTGCTCCTTCCCCCATGCTTTCACTCTGACAACATAGACTCATACACTCAAATAAACACTTTCTTCTATACGTTGTCTTGGTCATTGTGTCTTGTCAACAGCACTAGCAAGATATCTAACACAAGAGGGATGATAAAGCTTTGGGTTTGAGAAGCAGTAGCCAGGAAGGGGAGCACCAGACCCTAGTGTGAGAGAAGAGAGTTGAGGGAGGTTGTTGTGCCAACTATTTGCTAGAGAAGAGTTCTGGAGTCTTAATTTTTATAAAGAGACCAACACAAGAGCCCTGGAGGCTTCAGGGATGAAAAGTACATGTTCACATGATAGGTAGCCTAGGTCAGAACAATACTTAACTCTTCAGAGGCTGGTTCATCCTCTAGGCAGCCATTCCTTCAGGCATGGGCTCTGGGTCTGTTTATGGTGTGGGTCCTGCCTCACTCTTCTCCCTCTCTCTCTCTTTCTCCCTCTCCCTCTTTCTCCTCTCCCTCCCCCCTCATTGCTCGAACTCATACTTTTAGGAGAGGGAGATGAAATGAGAAGAATGGATCCTAAGTTTATAATCCAACAGCTGCTTCAGATACCTGGTTATTCAATGGATCCCCCTAGATAGTAGCTAGATGGATGAGCGAGCCATTGACCAGCTACCAGCTGGGACTTCAAAGGCATCTTTGGTGGAGGGTTGGGGTGAACAGATCTAAAGCCAGGTTAAAGAGTGTGCAGGTACAGATACCCGAGGCTCCTTGCTTTCTCTGAAGCTGCTGAGCCAGGTGTGAAGGGAGAATGCGGAGCTGTGAGCTGATTTGTCACCCCCTTGCAGTGATGTCTCTCAGCTGCATAGGCTAAAGATCAGGAATAAAGGACAATCTGTAGCCTAAGAGTGACCGAAAGAGGCTCAAAATACTCCTAAAACCGAGAAGGGGCTTCATAATTGGGAAGAAGGGGCCCTCTTAAACCTTCTACCAATTTCTCAGAGGAATACAGAGTTTGAACTTCTTTGCATTTTTAAAGATACAAGTAGGTAGCACCAGCTAAAAAAAAAGCAAACACATTCTAGTGATTTACTTAAAATGTACAGTTCTTTTTCTTAAAAGCTCAAATCAGGTATTATTAAAATGTAAAGCTAGACTCTGACCCATTGGGGGAATCGTCCTCTGTCTGGAAGTGATTATTTGTTTCTGGCCAGAGGAGAAAATACATCAATTTGCCCAAAAGTATGTTGGAGTAAACTTGAATGTCCTTTTTATTTGAATATATATGACTAATCATTTCTGATAATTAAAACATGAGCCGGTTGTTCAATCATGCCATGAATGCAATCATTCATATTCAATAACATCTGTACTGTATATGCTATGCACAGGTATAGAACTGTGCATAGATTCCACCACTGTTGATTGATTTAAGACTATTTCTTGAGTGTCTAGGTGCTCACTGGACATCTATAGGCTTTGAGAGAAAAAAGATAAAGATCTCCACAGCCTGTTTCCTGTTTTCTTGGAACCATGATCTGATAAAGCTCATGTGTTATTGACCCGATCCCCATTTGTAGGGAATTTGAAAGTCTGGGGTCGTAACTGTTGGTACTAAAGACAGGCAAAGTGAAAAGACAAGGAGATAAAAGGAGGAGCTTTGATGAGGAGAGGAGCCAGCTATCCAGAGAATGGTAAGGCTGTACCCAGAGCCAGAAAATGAGATAGCTTATCCAGAACTCAGGGGGCCACAGGGGAAGGACAGTTTAAAAGCACAGGTTACAGAGCTGCCAGCTTGAATGCATCCTGCAGTCAGCATCATGAGAGACAGCAACCTTCTGCTTGGCCTGTCTTCCACTTGGCATGAGTGCAGCCATCTTGACTGGTTCCTATCCCAACACAACTGCCCGAGTGACCCTGCATGACCTTCCCAGCATAATGTTAAGATAGAAGAGACCATTGCAGTGGGATATGGAGTTTTATGGTCAAACTCCTGGTCATTTACTCATAAATCCATGTATTTAGTACTGACTGACGTCACTTCTGCCCAGATCTTATAGCCCTCAATTTTCTGACCCGAATCACAAAGTTCAACCTGGCCTCCCTGCCACCCAGGACCATGGTTCTGTCAGGAAATCCCCTGTGCTGATCTGGAGGCTCTGGGTGTCACTGCACCTCTGGACCTGTTCTCATGCCAGGCCTGGGGTCCTCCAGAACCAATTCTGCTCCCAGAACAACTTTAGTTGCACCTAGAAGGGACAACAGAAAGGACCCCGGAGGACAGAATCTCTCTCTAGAGCATATTAAAAATCCAGTACTAATCCAGCCCTGTGGGGTAGACAAAACAAAGTTTGCGGACATCAGAATTCACATTGATTTGAGAAATTATTCATATCTAAGGTCATAAAATCACCCCACTTTAAATAATTCAGTAAGACTACAGCCTCTTTGTGGTGATCTCTGGGGTGCCTTAAGGAATCCAGGAAACAATTTCATGAACAAAAGTATAGACTTGAACAAAAAAATTCTTAACCCAAGCATACAGACAACATGATGTCAGAAAGAAAGGTCAACCCTTCAATAATTTAAAGGCTTGCAAAAGTAGGGCAGTCATCCTACCTGGAAGTGCTTTCTGTGCCCTGAGTCACACTTGAAGGGGAAGTGGTGGTACATTCTCTTCTAGGAGAGTGGCAAATACTTAACGGGGGACTGCAGATGAATCAGGCCCTTTGAAAGGAAGGGGTCCCCAGTACCGTGTAGAGCCTCTTTCACCCCAGAGATTCTCACAACTGTCTGGAAGTAGGTTGGTACCCAAAGCACTTTCTCTCCTCTTTGCATTTTGCAGTGCTCCCATGAACAAACCCAGCACCACGGCACCCGTGTCATGCCCACCTACAGTTGCCAGTGAAGCTAAACAAGATGCCTCCTGGCTTGTCTTTCCTGCAGCTGTTCTTGTCACCTCTAGGATGAGCAAGGTCCAAAAGCCATTAAGTTTACCATACCTTATCTACATCTGCCTTTTAAATAAACACTAAGAATAGCAAAATACATGAAATAAAAACACTCCCAAGTAACATCTCGTCCTTTCCCCTGCAGAGGTAGATGGAGTAAAAAATGTTCTGACTCTTTAGACTCTATAGCATCTGTGGTGACTCCCGGAGATTACTTGCTGGATAGATACTTCTTATTTTATATATTTTATGCCTTCATTGGGGCCTTATTTCAGGTTTTCCCTATATCATAAGACCCAAAGTAGTGGTCATACTTGAAAAGGGAAGGTACATTTTTTTTTTAAAAAAAATATTACCTGTGCTGGGGCTCAAGAAAAGAACTGAAATGTTCTATGTGGCTGCTTGGTTAGTCCATGAAGGAAAGGCTGTGGTGCATCTCTTACAGGTGGGAGGAAAACAAGAAAGGTTTTTCTTTGGGATGTGTTTCCTTTGACCCTGAGTTTCCTGAGCTCTACTTGGACAATTGGCTACCTGAAAGGGACACCTTCAGTACTAGAGTTGGGGATGGCTGAGTGTGTGTCCAAGGACCCCAGTGCTGGAAGCTTGGTTTTGCAGATGCTGGGAGGTGGTAGAGTCACAGAAAGTGAGGACCCAATGGGAGGTCAGAAGGTCATGGGACCCAGTAGGTCATAGGTTACCGCCCTTGACAAGGTTTAAAGTGCATCAATTCTCTTAACAGCTAGCTGTTGTGAGAGTTCTTTCCCATAGAGAGGCTTCCTGTCTCACTGTATGGCCATTTTGTACAGATATAACCCTTCCCCCAAGATGCCATTTACTATGAGGCCCTCACATTTTACAGTAATTGATGGCAGCACCATACCACCAGACCTCTAGAACTATGAGCTAAATAAACCTTCTTTCCTTACCAAGTACCCAGCCTTTGGAAATTTGTTATGGTAATGGCAAGTTGACTAATACAGTTTCCCTACTAACCTTTAGAAAACGGCTGTTTCCACTTGCTGTCATTTAGAATGCTTGCACTTAGAACTAACCCACCATGTTAGGAGGATGCTTGGGCCACCCTCTGGAAAGACTTCCAAGGGGAACTTGGCCGGTAGACTTGGAAGTTGAGTTAGCCATTTTTCTTTTAAGAAGTGGATCCCCACAGCTATTACCTGCTTTCCCTCACTAGACTCTGATCAAATTTCAGGTTCATGAATAAAATAAGTGACTATTGCTGTTTCCAGCCAATAGCTGTGCAACAATTTGCTCTGCAGCAGTCAGTAAGTGGAACACTCTGCACAATCTGAGGATGTCCTAAGCAGCGGCTCCCGCCCTGCCTCCTCACCTGGCCGATGGGCCTTTGGAACCGCCATGTTCATCACTCGTCCTCCATCCTGAGGTTTGGGGGGGGAAGCAGTGAATCTGCAGATCCCCGATTCTGAAGGGGTACTGGAGGTCAGACTGTCCGTGTACTCGTTTGTCCCTGCCGTCAACTGCTCGGAGGACGTGTCAGATATGAAGCACTCTGTGATGGTGAACTTGGCATGCCTCAGCTGCTCTTCCATCTTGGCATGTTCATAGGCCCTGGCCAGTTCTTCGTAGGTAGAGGAGGCACTTTCTGTGGAGACCATGCTGCTCCTTGCTCGGTCTATACCGTGCGAGACAGAAAAGATGGGGAGTGACTTAGTAGGTGGTCTATGTTGGAACCACCTTGATGGCCTTTCCTAGTTTCTGGTTAAAATGAGCAGATTCACAGGACCCAGCAGAGGCTTGGCTCTGTCCCAAGACTCTTCTTTTGCCACTCTGAGGCCAGCTTCATCAGCAGTGCTCAGGGACTCTGCAGCAACTGGGCTGCTGTGGTCAGATAACCCAGCCCTGGGCATTTTCATAAACAAGCAAAGCCTTCCCCTTAAACAATTTGGCTTTTGGCAGGGACAGTTGGGAGGCAGTGTCAAAGCCACAGTATCCCTCCCTGCTCTGACCCGCAAACATGTCTGCTCTGCAGAGACTCTGCAATGGTCACGAATGCCCATGTTCTGCAGTTCAGCTCCACGGGCCTCAACTTGAGAAGGAAGATGTGATGGTTCTTAGGACAGAAGGCAAGAAGCTGGGAATGGCTGAGTAAGTGAAGTGCCTGTCACACAAGTGTGAGGACTGGAGTTTTATCTCTAGTGTCCATGTAAAAACTGTCTAATAGAGGCAGGAGGACCCCTGGATCTTGCTGCTGCTGAACCAGGTTAGCTGAATTAGTGAGCTCCAGGTTCAGTGGAAGACTCTGTCTCAAAAAATAAGATGGGGGTGATTGAGGAAGATGGTGTCAACCTCTGTTTTACTTGTGTACATGTACAGACACACATGCGTGCTCACACATATTCTCTCTCTCTCTCTCTCTCTCTCTCTCTCTCTCTCTTTCTCTCTCTCTCTCTCAAGACTGACTTTTTCACAAGGCAAAACATTGTCTGGTCTCCAGGACAAATCCTTTCTTGTTACCTCTCTTGATGGGAACTAGGAAATAGGACAGAAACCAGCACAAACAGGCCTTATAACAAGGCCATGTCATCCCAGTCAAAAGTAGCTTTGTGTTTTACATCTACAGAAAAGTTTTGAAGTCACCTTGTGGAACTCTGAGAACCTTCTAAGGGAAATAACAGACATTAAAAATAAATTCCCCACAGTGACACACCACCTTTGGAGCCCCGTTTATGAAGTGCATTGTGAAAAAATGAAAATGAGCGTTAACATTTCCTATAGCTATTAGATTTAGATATGACTTCTCTTCAAAGTTTAGGGAAGCTCACATTGGAAGGGAAATCTTGGTGGTTGACACCATCAACTTGTTGGCTTGTTTGTCTTATAATCAACATGATTAATTGTCAAAAGGATCAGCCTATGTTCCCCATAGGGGGTGCTGTGACCTTATCATGGACGGAATATCAAGTTCAGGCTCTTAGTCCTGAAGGTGGGAGTGGGTCAGACGCCCTCAGATCGCAATCAGCAATTACTGCTGTTATGTGGGTGAGAATGTAAAAGTGTCTGTTTCTATAGGGCAGAAACTAAAAGGAGAGAGCAGCATGGGTGGGAGAATCAAGACGCCTGCAGAAGAGGAGATGCTTCAGTTCTGTCTTGCAGAACTCAGCGAGGCCTTGCATGCAGGGAACGCTGCACAGTTGGGCCTGAGAACACAGATAAATGAGTGTCATTTGAAAGTGACCTTCAGAAGACAAGCTAGGCAAGAGGACAGGAAGTTTTCACATGCTCCCCTGCTATGATCAAGGAAGATGCAAGATACAGGGCCCACCTGTGTCTTGTGAAGGGCTGACACTGTAGCTGTCACTCTCCTTGTCCACGGACCCTGTAGCCCTGGGTGTGGGCAGTCTCCAGTCTGTGGTGAGGGTGTGGGCTGAGATGGCAGGGTGGGGTCGGTTGAGTGTCCATTGGCTGGCGTAGCGGTTTCTTGCTGTGGGTCCAGCCTTTGCATTCCTCCTGGTGGTGGGATCTGCAAAGAGGGAGGGGTAATGTGTGTCTGTCTTCAGGGATCAAGTATGGCAAGCAGCTGTCATCATGCTCCTTGCTTCCTCACCTAGCCAAGCCCCTGGGAAACCTTCCTGGACTTTTTCGATGGAAAGCCCCTTTATCTTATTTCATGGCTTATCAAGTTCACCAGATATTTAAATATTTATAAAAAATTCCATAAGCAGAACAACATCCCATTTGGGTTTGGCAGCTATAGATCAGAACCTTGTTTGTGGCTATTAACAATTTTATAATCAGAAACATTGACTTAAACTTTCTGAGTATCAACACCTCCCATAAGACAAGAAAACTTCAGTGCTCGTGTAGAGTGAATTACACCCACCTCCTCACTTTCCCCCAAGTTTATGCTCTCATCTTTTCTCCGTGGACATAGGATGTGATCTCATTTGAAAAAAAAAAAAAACAGTCCTTGCAAACATATCAAGAGGAGTTCACACTGAAATAGGGCAGGTCCCCATGCTATGTGACTAGTAGCCCTAGAAATAGACACAGGAGGAGATTGCCCTCTGCAGGGAGAACAAGAATTGCATTTGAGGATGGCCAGTGACCAGAAGCTGAAGCCTCATGACACTGACATCAGTGTCTCTGGAAGGCCCATTGTTTCATATTGACTCATCAGTTCAATCAGAACTTTACTTCTAGTTATTTAAGTCGAAGCCCCTGGAGACAAAAGACCACATCTTCTTTCTATCCTGACATTCTCTTGGCACATGATGTCATGTCTCTCAATGAGTATCATGGGAACTTTGAGGAGCAAGACATGGATTATTTAATATGGAAACAAATAGTTAAAGAATTCCTGGATAATGTGTGTCAGCTATCTGCAAAAGCATCAGGACCCACGTGTTTGCAGGCTGCTGTCAGGGGCCTGTGTCTTTAAATCCGGAATTAAAGGCAGCAGGTAAGTAGGGCAGAGTGCTCTTAACTCAGCCCCCATGAACTGAGGAAAGGGACATACTAATGGCACTGTGTTGGGCCCTAGAAAGGGCCAGTGTATTATCTGAGGACCAGGAGAAGTGTTCTTTTCCCTGGAGTGGCTTTTCGGGGTTACAACTGAAAGTAGCCTATGGTTCCAGAAGTGTCTTTCCCACTTCTGAATTCTCTGCTTCTTAGAATGGCATGGTCTGGTCACTCTGTACTCAGTGCTGATGCAGCCATCTCAAAGGAGCAGACTAGGTTACATGCTCCCATGAACTCGGATGCCTCTCCAGGGCAGAGGCAAGGGTCTGTCTTTAGAACCGTCTATACAGCCCACAGTACAAGCCTCAAGTCACTTTAGGAATGAACAACACAGTGTAGGCAAGACCCGGCTCTTCTGCCCATCTTCTCAGGCACTGTCCCTTACTTGGCTAGACATGGCCTGATCCTGGCTGTCTGGGTCTATGGCTAGGTGTGCACAAGACCATGCCTCGTCTATAATCCCTGATGGAGCATGAAATGCTGATGCTGGGCATCAGGGAAAAAAGTCCATTTTGTAAGTGAGAGATTGTCCCCTTTGCAGGCTTCTAGTTATTGGTATTTGAACCAATCCATCATTGTAGGATTCAGGAACATTAAGAAGATGGCCAAATCAATACATTTTAAGATTCTCTGGGTCATCAAAAGATCCAGTCCCAATGCTTGCTTTCAGCTGCATTGATTTTTTTTTTTTAAGACAGATTTCATCTCTTGCAGAATCCCGTAGAAGGAGGCTTTATTAGAAGAGGTTTTTGGCCTTGATGAGAATGCAAATGAGCTATGCCAGAGTGTCAGAGCCCGGCACACAACAAGGTGTGAACGATGATTGTGCTTTTCCCAGGGAAGAGGAACTTTCCAGAGAGGTCCTCCGCAAGACAGGAAAACAGTATCATGGGTAGGAGTCTAAATGTCTTTTGATAAGTGGAGCTTAAATAAGTACAGCTTGTTATTTAAATGCTAATGAGTCTTTTCTAGAAAATTACCTAGCCCCTTATGTAAGTTTTGAGGAATCTCATGTTTATCCTTTGGGTTTCTTGCAGCCACTCTTGAAGAGATTTCTAAGTTTTCTCTTGGCCTGGATGCTGGGGCTGGGATTAGGCTCCAAGTCCCTAACTGTCTTCTTAAGCCTCCCATATTCTTTTCTTGCCCTGTTTCCTACCTTTGAAAGATCTCTCCTCAGTGGTGGGGTACAGGTCTTCCTTCCCCACTGAGACATCCCTATTTGGAAAATTTCTATTCAAAGCTAGAACTCTTTTCAAGTTAATTCTATTCATTACCCGTCCCCCTACCACCACTTTTTTTTCCTGGATGAGGACAGTGCCAGCGGTGGCCTGATAAACACTGAAAATATAGGTCACGGCATTAGTTTTCTGAGCCGCAGGCCACGATTCTGTTTCGTGCTATGTAGGTGTCCCAGCGTTGGAATTGTGTCAGGATGTGGGAAGACAAGGATAGTTGACACATTTTTTTTTAAATAACCAGGTTCTAGTGATCGTTATTTTATATCTTGATTGAATGAGCCATGATAGCTTCCAAGACAGCAATGTAAATATGTGAATTCTGCTCAGTGGTGTCTTTGCATAGCTGAGTAGCTCAACTAGGGATTTTTCTGCCCCTTCATGAAAGATTCTTTGCCAGACTCCCAAACCTCTAATATAAATACAACTTGGTGATTAAGCAGCATGCTTGCTAAGCTGCCAATGAGTTAGAGGGCAAGGGCTATAAATAACTCCTGGCCTCTCAACTCTGGGGCAGAATCTGCATTAAGTTTCTGCCCATTGAATCCAATGGTTTTAATTATCCTGAATTCAGGATTGGAGAGGATTGTATTGGGTAATAGGGTGGTCACAAAGAATGTCATGTGTGCTGTGCTCTCTGGATTAGTCTTCTTTTTAATCCTCTGCTCTCTGTTCCCATGTCCCGAGGATGAGGCCTCAGCTATGCATGGGGAGATGAGCAGTCTTTTCATGTATGACAGTGGAGCTGACCATTTACCTATTTAAATAGCAAGTGTTTATCTGGGGCTTATGGTGCACTGGACCACTGGGGTGCCTTGCCCACAGGAGCTATTTCCTCTGTACTCTCTAGTTCTATACTACCATTCTGGGTGACAGAATACATGCACATACATAGGTATATTGTTTATACTCCCCATCCACACGATAAGAATTTGACATGGCTGTCTGGCAAGCTAATCAAATACTTAGGAACACACATTCTGTAATGCAATCATGTTTGTATACCAGTGACAGCTTTCGGATGCCCTGGTAATAAATAAATAAAGGCTCCTGCAATAGCCATATGACCCAAACATAGAGGACAGAAGAGTGCTATCTTTTGTAGTTGAGATCCTGGGGAATATAGTTAGATCAGAGAAACCATCAGGACTGGATCCTGGAACCTCCTTGGATACCCAGGCCTGAAGATGCTCAAGACTGTGACAAAATGACACAGTGTTTGCATAGACCTTGTGTGTGTCCTCCCACACACTTCAAACCACAGGTTCCTAATAGTATCTAATTTAATGCAAATGCTGTAGAACTCTGTCACACTGCATGTCTGAGGGAATTGTGCTCAGGAAGCCTCAGCCCCACTTGGTACCAGTGGAATCTTTATCTTCCAAGAGTTCTGATCTGTGTGCAGCTGCATCTGCAGAGGCAAAAACCCCGGGTACAGAGCTGGCTTCAGGAATGAATCTCTGCAAACACAACAGGCTGTAATGCACTGAGCTTATGCCACAGGACCACAGGACTGTGTTGACACAGGACATGACACCTGGTCAGAGGTCATGGCGAGCTCCAGGGAGCAAGAGCAAGAACTGGGTTCCAGAGCGTTTCTGAGTTCCGAGCTTCTGAAGCTACTGTGGGGCCAGTCACCCACTGTCTTAATTCAAAAACAAAACAAAACAACTAAATACTGTTGTTCTCTCATTTTTGTAGTTTTGAGAAAATAGTTAATGAGAAAATTAAAAGATTCCAAACATATTCAACAGAGTTGGTTTTTTTGTTTTGTTTTGTTTTTCTTCTGTGAATAGCTTTGCTCACTGTTGGTGTGGCTTAATGAAATTCACTGTAAAGGAAAGAAACATGTTCGCAGGTTGTAGTGTTTCCAGGTAACAACCAGGCTGGATCCTGGGAGAATATCAGAATGAAACCCAAATGGATGGCCTGGCGTGGACAGCTGTTTCTGTCATTTCATGGCAGCTCACCAGCACAGTGAGGCTGTGTCTATTCCAGCACTCTGGAGAGTCTGGGGGGCTTTGCCTTCCTGCTGTCTCCTGATGGCCAGCTCCAGCTCTCTGTCTAATGACCTTGGTACCCTGGGGTTTATCCCTCCTGCATGGAAGTCTTCCTGGAGGACCCACGTCTGGGACCCTCCCTCCCACTGTCCCTGCACCAGATTTCCTTGACTCTGCATCTCTTCATCTGTCTTTTCTTTATCTAGCATTTACCAAGGAAGAAAACATATTCATTGTTTAATGTCTGCTTTCCCCACTAGGATGAAAGCACACATCTTTCTTCATTTTATTTGCATTTCCACCACTGAGCATGAGCCATATATGCAAAGAGAAACCCGAACAAACATTTCTGAATGTTGAATGAATGAATTCTTCAGTTTCCCCAGTGATGGCTTAACAACTTCATAGCCATGAGATGTGTGGCTCATCCCTCCCAGGATCCTGACTGCTTGCTGGAGTACCTGTGTCTGCACAGGATGCAAATTGATCTCTGTTGATATTTTTTAATGCCATTAAGAACCACTTCCCATTATCCCGGGGGCTTATTCTTCATGCAGTTGGAAGTGTCTGGTACATCCCTGTCACTGCCTCTTCTCCTGTGTTAAATACTTGTGATGGCCATTGTGTATGTCTCTGCTCTTTTGCTATTCCAAGGAAAGCATAATTCTGTGTTGCTTATTCCTGGCAGATGGAACCCATGTGCTGTGATCTAGGCAGGCAAGACGTGTCTCCCAGATGTGTCAATTTTCCCACAACTTAAGGGCAAAGAGTAGCCTAGAAACCTAAGAGGGAATTTCCCTGAAGGGGATGAATCTAGACTGTGGTTGGACAGAGTTCAAAGGCCTTGAAGCATTTTAGTTTACAGATCTTTTTTTTTTTTTTTTTTTTTTTTTTTGGTTTTTTTGAGACAGGGTTTCTCTGTGTAGTTTTGGAGCCTGTTTTAGTAACAAGGCTCTTAACTGGTAGACAGAGAGCCCATAGAGCTAGTTGTTGTGCTCAAATGCTACTTTGTGACTTCAGAACAACTCAACATCCTGAGAAGCAGGAAACATGTTTAGTACAGGGCACAAACCATGCACGGCTTGGCTTCCACATGGTGGAAGCCGCTCTTTCAGATGATTCTCAGCCTCCCTTCAGTGCCTTCCTGAGTATGACAAACTGGCTTGGGAATTGATCAGTCACTTCATGAAGCTCACTGCATGGCACAAGCTAGAAAGCAAACCACAGCTTTCAGCAATACATCATGGATTTTCCTCATGATATTATGCTGGCCTAGAAATGTGGCTTTTTGCAAAGAGAGTGATTAGGGACTTAAAAGCTAGACAGCAAAGCTTCCAAGATGACAACAATCATGACTTCTCACCCTTTAAGGGGATTTACGAATAGTTTCAATTATAAGGCCAGGCCTTGGTGGCGTATGCCTTTCATCCCAGCACTTGGGAGGCAGAGGCAGGCAGATCTCTGTGAGTTCAAGACCAGCCTGGTCTCCAGAGTGAGTGCCAGGATAGGCTCCAAAGCTGCACAGAGAAACCCTGTCTTGAAAAACAACAACAACAAAAGAATAGTTTCAATTATGAAGAAACAAGACTAATTAAGAAACTATATTCACATTTAGGAGACTTAACTTCTTTGCAGTCATTAATTTCCATCTATTATGGATGTGAATATGAATAATTAAGCACAACAAAATCTCTAGATTAACCCCGAACCATCATTTTTCTCTGTGTATTTAGGAGACAAATGTAAGCTATGAGGTCAGATGTGTTTGCAGCAGCTCCCTGGTTTTTCCACTTCATGTGTGCAGCTTGGGGCTGTCTGTCTGAAACTCCATTCCCCCATACATGAAACAAGGGCTTTTTCATCCACTCTATGAGTAGAGACCTTAAGAAGTTGCTGTGGATGACACAGGTGAGGTTTTCTCTCTCCCTAAATGGGACACTGACAAAACACACTGAAGTTAACCACCCTTCTCTTTTCCTATGTTGGATAAAGTCCAAAGGATGTGATTCACCTGAAGTTTCTAGCAATCTCCACAGTAAACCAAGACTAAGATTTGTTGGTTTGAGTTGACACACACCTACCGGTATTATATCTCTCAATATCCCGGATTGAAACTTCATTACATCTATTACTTATGTGTGCAATTGAGAAGCCCCACAGTTTCGTTGGCTAGGGGCATGAATAATGTCAGCATTGGAAACACCCACACATTCCAAGAGCTGTTGACCACTCACTTGTTCCTGGCCGAGCATCTGAAACGTCCACTAGTGGCCCGGTGGCCTGAGATACTGATTGATAATGCACCGTGTGGGTCACTGTCAGTGACTTCTGTTTAGCTGCCTCTCCGAAGTCAGCATCGGTCAGCAGGACCGTGGAGCGGTCATCTGAAAGAGGGACACACAGGGAAACCAAGTATGTTTAACAAGGATAGGAACGCTAGGGCATGCTTCTTCTCTCTCTTTGGACTCAGCTTTTTATGAAGCCAACACTGATTGGTGTAGCTGACTACTTGGGTTTATGCGTCCGTCCGAAGCTTGCCGGAGACAGTGTGCAATGTCAGTGTTCCCAGTAATAGGGCTGCCCTGTGGGACAGGCCCCTTTGGCTCCTGGCACACTCTGTGGAACTGGGGAACAAAGCCTTGCAGTCCTCCACATTGGGGTTAGCTGCCACACTGACCTCAGCCAGTGTTTGGAGGACAAAGAGAGAGAAGGGCTATCCTGCAGAAATTGACGGTTTCTTTCCTTCCCTTAAAGAGATGCAGGCCAGTCCTTTCTCCCTGCTATGCCTGTGCTTTAGTCTTTAGCACTAGCTGTGACTGACTACCAGGATGTCTCCCCTGTAAGAGAACCCTCAGTGCACAGGCTCCAGAGGGCTGGGGAGGCTGGAATCAGGGCCGAGGTGAATTGTGTCTGCCTCAGGGTTCTAAGAGGGACAGCTGTGTGAGGCATGGGCCATTACTTTTCACACTTTCTTGACATAAAGGAAGAAGACTTTGGTTGGGATGTATGTAGTTTCTAAACATTTCACAGACTGTGATTCAAGCTAATAATGTGCTGATTATCAGTCAGCCGGGACCTGCTACAGCATGTCAGAAGGGGTGAGACTGGGGGAGGGGGTCACCAATGCTGTGTTCATAAACAACACAGCAAGGCTTCTGTGCCCAAAAATGGCTCTGAACAAAGTGAACCTTACAAAACCCAGTTGCTCAGGCTCTGGCAGGGGAGGAAAGGCCTCTTGAAGTTAGAATCAAATTTCTTGGCAGAGGACTGGGGAGGAGGCTGCCAAGCTGTCTGTGAGCTTCCCAGCGGGTGGTACTGCACAGGTTGGTGCGGAGATGAGTGCCAGAGCTGGGCTGGGAGGCTTGGCTCTGAGCTGTCATTCGACCCCTCAGAGAAGGTGGAATTTGCACAGAAATGGAGTCTCACAATTGGAGCTGGCACCCGAGGCCCTCTATCTACACTGGTTGGTCATTCATAGCACAGCTGTGTTGTGGATTCTGGTGGGACAGTTGCTTTTTTGAGATGAGATTTCACGCCTAGGTTGTAAACCTGTCCTGGGAAATGTCAACTGACCGTCTGATTCGGAGGTTAGTCATCCATTCTGGACAGATATGAATGGTGGTCTAATACTGGGTTCTTACAATCAAAACCTGGATCATCTCCTAGTAATTAGAAAATGCCATTGACCCACTATTGGGGAATTTTAGGAGGCAAATGACGGTTGGTGACAGATGATGTGGGGCGGATTGTGATGGATCTCTGGCTGCAGGTTATGCTGACATACAGAGATGACTGGCAGGCCGTCTGGTGTCCAGCCAGCAACAAAGAACCCCTGGAAGCCGTGTACCACTGACAGCTTCCATCCTGTTGTAACAGGCACTTGAAGGATTATGAAGGGTCTTAAGGAAGAGCACTTCACAAACATCCTTCGTAACTCCTCATACTGTGACCCTGCAAAAATCCCCAGTCTCGGTGTATTCTAATGTGAACACACAGGGTGTGGCTTTGAGAGGTACAAGGCCAAAGGTGATTTCAGTTTTAATGCCCCATCTACAGAGGTCAATGGTCGGGATTGCATGAGCCCCAGCAGCAAAAGGATAGACAATGAGAAGCAAAGTACGCACTTTTATCTGCACCAAGGAAAAACCTAACACACCTTACTGCATTTCAGAGAAAGTAGGGCTTCCTGTTTGACAATGACTTAAGAATTAATGGGAGTCAGCTGACTGAGGGCCAGCTGGACTTGGTCATAGTTTTTCTAAATGAGTCTATGCCTAGACTGAGTTCTGACGCAGGAAGGGTATCCTGGTCCTTGGCATTTCACAGCCATCAGCTCAAGATCCTTCTCAAGATGGTTGGACAGGAAGAGGGTGAAGGTGACACAGGAGACTTTCCTTCCACCTGCCCTGTGCTTATGGCCTTCCTGGCAGGAAGTATTCAGGGACCAGATTGGGAGGCAGGCAATGTATCCTGGCCACAGAGAAAGGGCTGTCCTGGCAGTGAGTGGCAGAAGACAGCTTCCAAAACAAATGCAGTTTATGAGGGGTGGTCCCAGTGGCTGTCTACTAAGACACTCGGCTGTTTTCATGGTTCTGGAAGCCTCATGGGACTTAGAGGATCCTAAAGAAACCTGTTGGCCTGTCACTGGAGATGGATGGCATGTGGTGAAGCTGGATGTCTGCTGGAACCCCAAGGTCTGCTCCTGTCTGGTAACTTTGGCTAGCTATGTAAACTTTCCACATCTCATATAAAAGCAGTACCTTTCCTGTGAGCCGATGGAAGGTTGAGCAAGTAACCCACAAAAAGTGCTATGAGCACATGGGATCTAGAGAGCTATCAACAAATGTTAGGGACCACTGTGATTGCTACCAAGAGGAAGGTGGCTGGTCAAGATGCTGGGTTTGTGGGCGGGCAGGCCACAGTGTCTGTCTGTGTTCACGGCTTTTCTAAGGCTGGGAAACTGGGGGGCTGGGTGTTCCTCTCAGTCAGGAGGTTAATGGAATGCTAGGAACATGGAGACGCCTGCATGGAGGCATTTATTTATTTGTGTTAATCAAATTTCGAAGGTTTATTTAATGGAGGCTGACCTTGTTGGAATTCGCAAGGAGAGGACAGAGGATTTCTAAGGTGGAACTTTAGAAGAGGCGGGCCTCAGAGGCTCCCTAGGTGGTAAAATTTTCATCTTTGGAAGGACAATGGTCTCTCCAGGAAAGCCCCAAAGCTAGCAGAGTTGGGGAACCTCTCAAGGTACATTTTCTGGTGTTTATTATTTCCTATGGTTTGTCTACTCATGGGACATCTAAGATATTCTCCTATCCGGTACTTCCCACGATCCCAGGTCGGGATGAGAAAGCCTGGCTCCAGCAGCCACTCTGTGTAACATAACCAGCAGGGCACCTCACCTATGGTCTCCATCGTATCTCTCTCTTCGATCAACAGCTGAGCCCTGGGTATATCGATGTGCATTCGCAGGGTCTGTTGCTGCTTGCTTAAGGTATCTGAAGTCCGTGTGTTCTTACTAAGGATAAAGGAGAGGATGCATTAGCCAATCCAATTTGATGTGACGATACACCAACATGACTCTCTATACCAGTCTGGCTTATTGTTTCAGAGGTGGGAGGGGAATGCACATGACAGAAAAGTGCTTTTCCTTCACCCAAGAGAGATTTATTACAATTAAATTTCAGTAGGTGATTCAAAACATATAAGGTGATTCAAAACATATAATCATAGGAGATTCAAAACATATAAATTTCCAATAGATGGGGTCAATAAAGATCAACCTTGAGAAAAATTCCCATTTCTTGGGTAAGAGTGCAAATGAAACAATGAGAAAGTGGAGTTCAAAATTTCTTGGGTAAGAGTGCAAATGAAACAATGAGAAAGTGGAGTTCAAACAGTAACATTCTTATCTTCCAGACATGAGATATAGTGATGACATCAGAGGAGGAAGTCTGTGACCCAGGTTAGGCACTGGACAGTTGTTTCACTAACAGATTTACATTGATATCTGGTGTCCTGTCATTTTTGTTCAACAAATCACTTGCCTTGTTAGTGTCTCCAGCATCACTTTGGTTTTCCTAGCTGAGTGTGTATTTTGAAATAGAGGGGGAAAAAAAACCAAACCCTCAATTACTCAAATAACTTTATTTCAAAATTTGTGTACCAGAAAATTACTCTGAGAATGAATTCTCTAGAAGTAAATGGAGGTAGGTGGTGAAATTGTCTGGTGTAATCACAGCCGGTTACAATCCTGAAGCTCAAAGTTAAACTTTCATGCTGAACAGAAATCTGAAAGAGCCGGCGGGGAGCTTAGTTAGCAATCCACTTTAGCAGTGGTTCAGTCTTGTATGAGGATCTGCTAGATGTTAAAATGTTTTCTGAAGCAACTTCTAGCAGGTGGAAGGCATGGGGATACTTCATCAGTGAAACTGTTTATGGCAGCTCTGAATCCAGAGCAGAAGTCTTCAAAGTCTACAGAGGACAGTTTCTGGGGTTAGTGTTGCTTGAAAGGTTTGGCCTCTTTCATTGTCTGTCTGTCTGTCTGTCTGTCTGTCTGTCTGTCTGTCTTTTGTGCCTGTGCTAGTGCATGTGGAGGCCAGAGATTGACACTGGGTGTCTTCTTCAACAGCTCTCCATCTTCTGTTGTTGAGACAGTCTCTCTTTGAAGCCAGGGCCAGCTGTTTCTTCTAGGCCCAGTTAGTTAGCGAGGACCCAGTGACTCAAACACAGGCACCCCTGACTTTTGATGCAGGTGCTGGGGATTCAAACTCAGGTCCTAATGCTTGCCCGGTAGGCTCTTTACCCATTAAGCCATCACCCCAGCCTCCTTTGCTAGTGGCTTTCAAGGGAGAGCAAAAAAAGTCGGCAGGGTGCTGCGTCTCAAATACTTTTCTCTCTGATGAAGGGATTCCCAGGCCTCTGTTTCCTCCACTCTTCCTCACCCACTCCTAAACCAAGTGGCTGATGTGACCTAAACCACCCAAATGTCAGATCCCTTTGTGAAACCCTGTATGCCACCTGTTGAAGCCATGGTTACAACTGGGTATATTTATGGCATCAACAAAGCACCCCACAAGCTAGGCCACTTCTGGAAGGTTCACTGCTCCTCTGTGTGCTTGATCTTGAACCAAATCTGTTGCTCTGCAGACTCATAACTGGTTGTAACTGGGTTATTTACTGTGATCATGCCAATCACTCACAGCCCAAATTCAAGCCTTTTGGCCTGTTTTTTTCACATGGTCTCTGTATGCTTTCAAATTATTTTACTTCCCATTTTTGCTTGTGATTAAAAAAAAAAAAAAAGAATGGGGGAAGTGCAGAGATTTGCATAGCTGTAGAACACAAAGAGCACTTCAGATCCTTGGGGGACTGTGCACCTATCATGCTTCCACCATCTGAATTTTCACGGAAACATACGGACAGCCTCTCCACTGTGAATATCCAAAAGACCTGTTTAGAGGACTTGAGCATGTCCTTTTACAAAAATAGGAACACGAGCGGGTTCCTTCTCCTCAAGAATAGTTACAAGGCAGTCAACAGCTGCTCTGACAAACTATGAGCACCATCACAGATTACACTCAAGTAACAATAAAGGGTTCCCAGTCACAGGGACCCAGGAAGCAAGCTAAGTAACTGCTGTGAAGGCTGCTGCTGATATTTCACGAGCAAGGACAGTGAGGTAGTGATAGCTGGAGAGGGAGCCCTTTATCTCAGCAGAAGAACCCTGAGACTCAGGGCCTCACCAGAGCACTCGCCCCAGGCCTCCCACAGTGTCCTTGTGATGCTAGCTTAGCGGCCATCTTTTCAGTAGGCCAGGTTGGCCCTTCGGGGGGAATCCCTCCTGTCCTAGCCCCATTCTCTACTTAATTTAGTTTCCTTGGCACCATTACTCTCCAGCATGTGTTTAATCAAGTCAATTAAACATATGTAATTGGTTTGCCTTATTCATTATCTGCCTCTCCCACTGGGATCTCGATTCTACAGGGATAAACTCATCTGCTCTGGTCCTTCCATGTCCCTAGAACCTACAACAGCAGGTGGTCAAATGAGTTACCCAGTAAGTATGTACTAAATGTGCCACCTTATCTTGGGTGAGACAACAGGAGCCTAGCAGCCTAGCTCCAAAGGCTTTGCTGTAGTTGATACCCTTTCTGGTTTAAAATGCTAGGCTCCAACTAGGGTGTTTCGTGATTATTAATATTTACAGCCATGTTTGGTTTTCTATTGTTTCACACATGAAGACAAGCCTCAAAAGTTATCACCATTGGTCACTAGAGCCACAGCAAACCTTTAAACAATGTAATTAGAAGATACCCATTTTCAACTAAGAGGATTCTAAACTTCTTCACTGTGGAAGATGTTGGTGTAAAATTACATAGCACAGGACCCAGCTGAATGTGTTGGCTATCAAAATATGACCTCTTATGAACCATTTGACATTTTGCTGTTTGATTAAAATGGCAGCAACAGAGAAAATGGAGGGAGCTTTGTAAGACAGTCTTCCCCAGGCCATCCAGGGAATTTGTTGTCACTATAGTTCTCCAAGGTCTTCACATTTCCTTAAAGCTATGTGTGTATCTGTGTATAATTGTATGCCAGTGTATGAGTGTGTGTACCTGTGTATGTGTGTGTAATTGTAATTGTATGTCAGTGGATATTTGTGTATCTGTGTATAATTGCAAATCAGTGTATGAGTGAGTATCTGTGTCTGTCCATGAGTGTGTGTTTCAGCATGTGTCTGTAAGAGTGTGTGTGTGTGTTTGTGCCTATGTGTATGAGCATGTGTGTAAGTTTGTGTATACGTGTTTGTATGCCTATGACTGTGTGTGTGTGTGTGTGAAAGAGAGAGAGAGAGAGAGAGAGAGAGAGAGAGAGAGAGGCAGAGAGACAGAGAGAGAGACAGAGAGAGAGAGAGAGATATTTAAATCCTCAGTTTGAGTTTTCTCCTCTCTAGCACCAGCTCTCATACTGACACTGGTCATTGGACAGTGACTTGCTTTTCAGAGCAAGGAAGTCTGCCCAGCTTGGAGGCTGGCATACATACTTCTTCTTCTTCTTCCTCCTCCCTCCTCCCTGTCTCTCTCTCTGGAACACGTGTGTGTGTGTGTGTGTGTGTGTGTGTGTGTGTGTGTGTGTGTTCATAGTACATTTAGAGGCCAGAGGTTATGGGTTATGTCAGGGTGTCTTTTACTTCCCACCTTACTTTAGGAGACAGTGTCTTCACTGAACCTGGAGCTACCATAGTAGCTAGGCTAGCTGCCAGCAAGCCCCTGTAGCTGAGGTTAAAGATACCTATGGAAATGTCTGGCTCTTCTGTGGGTGCCAGGAACCCAAACTTAGGCACCCAAGTTTGAACATCAAGCGTGTTATCTACTGAGCTATTTTCTCAGCCCAGTTTTTTTTTTTAACTATTTTTACTGAAACAAATGAAAATCTTACTTTCAGAATTGTCACCCAACATGTAACACCACTACCTCTCCTTCTTAGTGAATTCCACCTATTAGAAGTGTTTGGAAACAGTTCTCCCAATTACCGTTGTTCTTTGGAGGAAAATCCAAATTAACAATGCAAAGTGGTAGTGGTTGCTGTGATGGGTGGCATTTCTCCTCTTTGGGGTATTTGCTAGGATGAAATGCACACCTGGGAGGGGGTATGGACCCTTGTAATGGGTGGCAGTGTTGAGTGAGGGACATCAGGGGGTCCAGGTTCTGTGATTATAGTGTTGGGTTGCATCGTCTTTCCCAGACTCAGACAGTCAACCTCACTTAGTCATCAAAGACTTAGTGGAACATGTTTCAGAAACACATGATAAAGGCAGGGAAATCCTGAACATGCTCAGGTGGGAAGCAGAGGCAGAGTGGATGGTGTCCACGCACGGGATGAGAAGGCCACAGGTTGGCCATGAAGACTAGAACACGGGCTTGTTATTTCATGTTTTCCTCTTAGCCATAGCTTACAAACTCCTCAGCTGCCCAGAAAAAAAAGTTATCCACAGTTATCCAGATTAGGAACTGAAACTCAGAGCTCTCCTTTTTATTGATGGATATGATGGACCTAGACCTCTTGGGCCACATCCAAAAACACAGTGGTCCTAAACTTCCCAGTCTGTGGTGGCCTGGCCAGCAAAGCTCTCTCTCAGTCTAAGATTAGGCTGATGACATCACTGCCTGTCCTTCCCAGTGAATCCCACCTCTTACAAGTGTTTGGAAATAATTTTCCCAATCACTTTTGTTCTTTGGAAGAAAACCAAAACTGGCAATGCAAAGTGGTAGTTAACGGTTGCTAAATATTTTTTAAAGATTTTATTTATTTATTATGTATACAACATTCTGCTTCTATGTATATCAGCACACCAGAAGAGGGCACCAGATCTCATAACGGATAGTTTTGAGCCACCATGTGGTTGCTGGGAATTGAACTCAGGACCTCTGGAAGAGCAGTTGGTGTTCTAAACCACTGAGTCATCTCTCCAGCCCAGTTTCTAGTTTTAATGTTCTTAACATTAAGTGATAACCAGTGGGAAGAACATGACTTGTCCCTGCTCAGCAGGTGGCCTTTGAACTCTGCTATCTGCCCAACCAATGCATGATACTTTCTGAGATCTTGCTCTGGGGCTGATGGGGAAGGCTATGTAGGCATACATTCTGGTTCCCAGAAAAGGCAAAACTCAGGTCATTCTTACTAAACAGAAAACACGGACCATGGTGTCATATCCTTCAAGCAGTGGTGTGAGTGATGGCTAGAGACACCTAAAGGACATTGGGAGAGATGCTAATGGAAGGAGGGGCTGGAAAATCCACACAGCAGGGAAAATGCATCCTGCAATTGCCTTCAACTTTCTAGGATACTGCTGAAGCCCTACTGGGGGGCCAGATTAGCAAAATGCCCTCTGTGATGGGCAGCTGAGGGAAACAGTGGTCACACCACTCAGAGCTTCAGGCTGCTCTCATCACTCACACTGTTGCTTCTTTATATGGCAGAGTTTTTACAAGAACAGCCAAAAAAAAAAAAAAAAAAAAAAACTGTATGGGAGATTGCCTCATTTTAAATGTCAATTAATTCATAGTTTTCAAGCCTAAATTTTAAAATTTGTTCTGCTGAGTCGGTCAGTCATCATAAGTCAAGCGACTTCTGCTTCTTTACTTTCTAGATGTTTCATCATATCGGGCAAGTCTGGAGGAGGCCCAGATACAACATATGGGACTCCAAAGAATGCCTCTTACTTTCTTAGTGAGTTGGTTTCCAGATGAGCGTGGCCCTGAGGGATTTTATGCAGATTTGTGTAATCCCTCGACTAAGGCTGATGTTTTCTGATTAGAACTCTATCCTGAAGGAGATATTTTGAGGGAACTTGGATTTGTTTGCTTTCCATCCAAGCCCAGACTCTTGTAGCCATCTGTCCATTGGACAAATTCATTGATGTGTGAAAAGAACTTTAAATTCCACATGACCCACACAGGCCCTGTGTTCTGATAAATACCAGCTCCAAAACTCAATCACTAAAGACCAAAATGCCTGTACCCTGTCTCTGTGACATCAACACTCATCTAATTACTGTCATCCAACATTTTAGTTTGCCTGGGTTACTGCCATACTATTGCTTCACACACACAGGTTTAAAACAGTATCTCCAACAATGTCTCTGAGAAACAATCTTGGTGCACCAGTGGCATCCAACCTCATCCTATGTTGCCAAAGATCCTGGTCACACAGGACATGGACTCCTTGTGAATAACAAATTGACAACTTTACATGTGTAGACCAAGAGGGAGTGGAAGCCAAATGCAGAGGACACAGAGTGGGAAGAGCTACAACTTATCATCCTTTTCTCCCAATGAAGGCAGCCTAAAACAGCAACCCCATGCTGCCCACTAGGGACTCAGTTTTCTTATTTTCCAAATGCTTATTTTCTGGTTTCATCTTGTGTTTGATCACCACATTATTAAAATGCTTTAAGCAAGGGTGTTAGGGGAGAGGTAATATGTCATTCAATTAGCTCATGTGTGGAACTGCTCAGTATCACACTGCTCCCGTTTTTACAGAGTGCAGAGGTTAGAACGCATAGGGAAATGAGTGTGTTTGAAGGGAAGGGACTTGGGAGAGGGCCGTGGGAATGTAGTCTGGGGCATGGAAGTGATAGACTCTCCTCTTCATGCCATTGTGATGCCATGGACATCTACAAGTAAGGATTGAAAGGGGCAGCTTGTTTTTGACAGTCCTTCTATACTCCCCCCCCCCATTGCATCTACCCAATGATGATGAATAGGGAAGACACAGTACTGAGGTTAAAATAGCCAGGCTACATCTAGGCCTGGAAGAGCAGGGACAACAGCAATAGGAATCGGCCAGCACACAAGTAGAAGGGTGCAGAAGGCACCTGGGGACGAAGGGTGAGAGTCTATCCCAGTCCACCGTGGCCTTTGGAACACCGTGTAGAACACATTTCCTTTTGTGGCCTTCCTTGAACTGGGCTAACTCTGTAGAAAGAGATCTTGATCTCAGAGGTTGTTTACCTAATCAGAAGCAAAACTTGAGCTCTCTGTAACACACCACTGATCCCTGCTTCAGTGCTATTGGCTGGACTCCATCAGTAGAATAGCCACGCTCAGTAAGCATAAAAATAGTCATCTGATGTCTGTGTAGTCCACCACCTATTACATGGACGTTTTGGAATAGTTGAAATGAAACTATGTCACCAACTTCAGATCATCCTTATCATTAACAAGTAATCAAGGCAAAGTGGGGCTGTCCTTTGACACATGGTACCCAGGGAAAAATAAGAATGCCATGTTCTTACCTCATGAGCATTTCAGCTAAGCTCTTTGCATCTGAGGAGAGAAAGCTAGCATTAGTGCAAGATCAATAACTCATAATTAATATACACTTAGAAGAAATCAACTCATTTATGTAGTTACAACAAACACTCCAGTCAGATGGCAAGCCATTGCAGGTTGTCACACTAATGGTTCCTTTACTTCTACAATTTTTATGGTTTTTATTTATAGTAGAAAGATGTATGAGTATCTTGAAGCAATAAAAATTGCAGACATCTATTAAAGCTTTTATTACAATCTATTCATTTATCACTTCTAGGAAACTCAGTTTTATTTTCCATAGTCAGAAAATTAACATTTAGGAGAAAACCGTTGGTGTAGAACAAACCCACTCTTTTCATTACCCAGAAAAGACAGGAACAGAGGGCTTAACTCACTGTGCCTCACTTTAAAGGGGCTTCAGTAGAGACCTCTGTGCCCCCAGGTTGGTCACTGATTTTTACAAACTTGGATGTTTTATTTCAAACTCAGAAATAAAACTTTATTGTGGGAATCCCACCCCCAAGACACTAACTATTTACAGAAACCTGGTTATCACCCCTGACACAAGAAATCGTATCTCAAAATATTGTAGGACAGATAGACTTATTTGGTAACACTATTTAGAAATGCTCTAAAAGTATGATTTATGCTTTTTACACATTCCCTCCTGGCCAAAGTGAAGTTTCCTTCCCTGGAATACAAAATCTTTCTTTCATTTCTTTCACTGGCCTAAGACTTTATGTTAGGGATCCCATTCAAGGAGTAGTACTCTCTGGAAATGGGTTTGTTTGCTGGTGAATGGCTCCACACTGAGGAAAGGCATATGCAGGGACATTTCTACCTCCTTCTCTGGGGGCTGTGATTTGCCTGATATGTCCCATGTGCAGAGACATGGGGACAAATTCAGATCAATTATCTGGTACCTAGCACCCTGATAGTTTGCCCTACAAGCCACCAGGACATGCCAGTTCCTTTTGGAAGCCTTAACATGGGGCCCCAGCTTTGTGCACAGATGGGTTCAGTATAAGAAGACAAAACTTGCCCCCTCTATTCCACCCACATGGAAAAACACAGGAAGCAAAATAGCACCGAATCTCCCAGCTCATGTCTTTATATTTGTCTGCAAAGATGAAGTAAATAGCATGAGTCTCTACTCTTCCTGAATGATTTAACACGTACAAAGTAAATATATCTATGGGATGCCAGAAGCTGAGGAGTAATTAGCTCCATGTAACACCCAACAGTGGCTAGTACAATATGCTAAGAAAGAGGACAGAACTTTACAGAGTAAATACTTGCCTCCAACTCACACTGGGTGTGTTAAGTCTGAGATACCCAACCCCCACACTTGCCCTTACACTGTGTCTTTGTTCCAGGTCAGCCACTAGCACTCTTTGGAGGCTTTTCACACTGCTGTGTAGGGTGCCAAGGCTCCACAAAGGGGAATAGAAATTTCAGGTGCACCTCTAACTGCATAGACCTTGGCTATAGCTGGCTGGCCTCCTTCCTGGGCTAAGATCACTTTAGGATTGGTCCCAAAGCCATGTCAGTCAACCCTGCCTAAGCCCGTCCTTGAGAACAGACATCTTCCTTCCGTTTGAGCCGTCCTGTCCTGATTCCACCTCAGTTAAAATTTGGGGGAAAGTTGTACTGTTTGGAATTCCTCTCTTCTACAAGTTCCCTGGAACTAAACTGAGAGTCCCAACTTTTTAGCACAGTTTGGATGGCCAGGGGCAAGCTGACATGATCCTGGAGTGGGTTCCGAGGACCTGTATCACTGTGTCCTCAGATGAGGAAGTAGGTTCTGAGTATGTCCGGTGGTGAGTGGGGCTCAAACAGTTCCTCTGCTGTTCTGATGGCCCTTTGTACCAGGAATAGAGTGAGAGTCAGACGTCTACCTCCCCCACCCCATACACATACTCAAGGACACCAAGAAGCAGATATCTGGCCCCAGCAGGTTAAGGGAGATGATCCAAGGAGAGCAGCATATCAGGCTGAGCCAAAATGGAGAGAAAGAGAGACTGACATCTGCTTGGAAGGGATCAGGAACTTGGGCAGTTAGACTTGAATGGGCCATCTGCTGCACTCACAGCACTGGAATAATGAACTTGTTCAGGAAAGAACGGGTCTCTTGTACTGGATAGAGAGGTCACTGGCATGGTGACGTATGGCGGTGGCCCAAACATTGTGGAGGTGACTGGCATGGTCTGAAAGCCACCTGGCCAAGACGAGGTCGAAGATGGCAGAGGTAGAAGTAGAGGGTGAGAGGGCTATACACTGGTGTTCATCGTGCCTCTTACTGAGAAGGTTTGGATAGGAAGTTGGGTACTTTGTTCTTTGTACCAGCTTCTTACAGGGTTCCAAGTGAGAACCTTCGAGGACTGGATTAAGGAATCAAGTGGCCTTGGGACTGGAAATGACATTACAATGTGGTATTGGAAAGAACCTGCCAAAAATCAGGGCCCTGCTGGCTGTAGTAGGGACAGGACAGACAGACTGCACAGAGCCCAGGAAAAAGGCTAGAATTAGGATGCTCAGCACGGGATAGGACTGAGAGTCTACAGGACCTGGAACCTGGGACCTGGGTTTGGGTTGAGAGCTGAGGAGACCTGTTTTAAAGCTCGAGGTGCTGGGTGGGGCTGTTTAGAGGCAGGCTAAAAGTAAGTTAGGGAGAGATCTGAGCAGAGACAAGGCTTGGAGCGTTGTTCACGATCATAGAGGGATAGGGTTAAGAGCTGGAGGTGCAACTCAGACAAGGAGAGAATCTGGCAAAAGTTAGTGCATTTTAATAATTTTGGAATATATAGGATCTTAACAGTGACAGAGACTTTCAAATTAGCTTCCTAGTGAAATTTAGAATCTTTCCCCTTGGGCCTCAGGCAGCTATTACAATGTGTGTTACCTTTAGGGGGTCCAGAGCTAGGGTTGTGGGTCATCAAAGTGACTGTCTCCTGTTGTTTTACACCAAATGCCCCTCACGTTCCAGGACACCCAGAGTGAGCAGCACTTCCCCAGAAGAGATCCTCAGCTCAGATACTAACACTAGGCAGCCCCAGCTCCAGTGTCTAGCTTTTTTTGTTATAGGGAGGTATACCAGAAGAGCAAGTGACTTGCACTGTGCCTCCCAGGGCCACACTTATGATTGACACTCTCAAATGAACCCCATGCAGCAGGGACCTTCATCATCTCAGTGGGATCTCCTGTGGTATTCTCTGGTGTCCTGTCTGCTCTTGATTCCTGCTGTGACTTCAACTTTCTCTGTCTCTGTGTCTTTATCTCTCTGTCTGTCTTTTTCCCTCCTAAACTTGCTATGATGTGATTTCTCCAAGGCCCTCAGCTCTGGGTTTGCTCTCTGCTCCCTCCTGGAACCAGTGGCAGTTGGCACTCTGGCTCTTTTCTGAACATTTTCAATTTTGCCCATAACCACCTGTTCAAATACCCATAATCTCTCCCCTCTTCCTCTTTGTCTCTTGGGTATAGCCTAGTCCTTAGCAGTCAAGAAAGTGGGGAAGTGGCCTGAGATTTCCTCAGGATCCTCTTTTGTTGCTGTTTTGAAGACAGGGTCTTGCTGTATAGCCCAGGCTTGGTTCACACTCCTCTTGATCTTGCCTCAGCCTCCCCAGTGCTGGGATGACAGGTGGGTACCACCTCACTGGACTTTCTAAGGGTACAGCTTCCCTCTCTGGTACCGAAATTCTTGATATACTTCCTACCTATCCATAGTGATGGGACCTTCTGGGGGCACCCAAATGGTATTGCTGTTCCCCTGTTTAGGCTGGGTGTTTTCTTCTTAAGTTTAAATTCTCTAAAATCCACAAGTATGTCTCACAAGGCCCAATTTCTAGGTAATTCTCTACTTAGGACTCTTTTACGAAAGGCTTGTGATTTCATAATGTCCTTTATCCAACCAGCCTGAGTGCAGACACTGGAAGTTTTATATATATTCTCTTCCCGCACACTCTAGAGAGTGCCACATCTGTCATGAGAGTCACACATGACTTTCTACAACTCCTACAGAAGGATTTGCAGTTCCACTGGTTAAATTTTGTCTTCTTGACTGCAGCCTTTCACAGTCCACGATCTCTGGAATCTTCACTCTGCTATCTTAGTTTTCCTTCCCTCTTGTGTGAGCCACGCACCACAGTCTGCTCAGTCCTCCATGGGGCTCACTGCAAGTGGCTTGTTTCCTTATCAGTCAGCCCTGTCAAAAGAGAGTGGGTCTGTCCCAGACCTCTGCTGGCTCCTGTCACATTCCTTCATGGCTCAGAAACCACCCTTTCTATGGCTTAACTCACTTCAAAATAAAACATTCTGGACTGACTAATTCTTAAATGGGCAGATACCACCTATCATCTCCAATTTGCCTTTGGTGATTCAAAGACGGTCCACAAAAATTTGGGAATTGTATGTGGGAAGATGTTGCTTAGAAACCTAAAATGATTTCCCTGGATCTCTCAGAACTTGAATCCTGTGACCTGATTCCTAATCTTTCCCTTGGTGGGAGTGGGGAGACTTCAGTGACATTCCATAGCACTAATTGGTGTCTACATGTTTGCTCATTGTCTTTTGGGACATGTGTGACTGTTTTATGCCAACACCGGAAAAACCAACTCCCTCCCTACAACCTTGGCTACTTCACAGGTTTGGGGAAAAATAGCAGGCTAGTCAGGGATATGGTAATTGTTAAGCATTTTGAGCTTTCTCTGTCTCTCTCATCTCATCCCCCTTGGTCCTTCCTTCCTTCCTAATTTCTTTCCTTCCCTCCATTTCCTCCTTTTTATAATCCCTGGTCCCGCTGTTCTGGTTTATATAGCACTCCTCCCGCTGCACAGCAGAACCGAGCAGATGTTGGGTGGCTTTCCTTCCACCTGCCATCTGTTCTGAGGGAACATCACTCAGAGCCCAGCTCTTCCTGCCCAAACACTGCCAGGCAGCCCCGTGCATATCTTTTTACATTTTCACATATTCAGATCAATCTAAGATGTAGACTGGGCAATATATCTCCTGAAGTCCTTAGCTACTTCTACACACCCTTCTTGGCTCCTCTGTTGTATAGTGGATGATGGAGAAAGTATACCAGGCTAGTCCAGTGACAGAAAGATGTGCATGAGAGGGGTTTCTGAAGGCATTTTCCAGCTCCTATATGAGACAGGGAAGAGTGGGAAATAACAAGAGATAATGATGACCAGGATGTCACTGGTCATCTGTTTGTGGAGAAAACATGTGTGTTGGGGTGGAAGGCTATGAGTGCCTGGCAGCAAGAGGCCATGTGGCAGACCACATGATACTAGCTGGCTTCCAAGTAGTCAACGGCAAAAATACTCAGGGAGAAGTACGGTAGATATGCAAGGCACAAGTTATACACCAATGTGTCAATAAAATTAGGGCCCAAATGACAGGGAGTGATAATGAAGATAAGAAATGAATTAACCAAGGGTTTTTGGAGATGGGGATCATGCTTGTATGCTTTTGATTGCATGGTTACTTCTGACTCCATGAGTCACTGCTAGTTGTCAAAAACCTACTTGAATTTATTGAGACAGCCTATCTCTTAGTTGCATATGCCAAGTTTCTTGGGAGGACAGGGGTTGAAATAGTGACCTGAACTCTCTCTCCCTCTGTCTCAATGTTGCTTTGGATCTTTTAAATCATGAAAGAGTTTTCCTGGCTGGCCTTTAGTTTTCAATCTACAGGATGGACATTACAATGCCAATTTTATTAAGTCCCCCAGGCATTTATGGAAGAGCATTCTACAGGTGTTTCAGGAGCATTGCAGTTTGGTCTTGTTTAGTGTCTGTGTTAATCTCTGAGGACACAGCTCTTCATCCTGGCTCTGCATATGTGTGAGTGAGTACACCAGTAGATTTGCATAATGTCATGGAGTGGTCCACCTAGGCCCTTGCCTACGGTCCAGCAAGGCTTTCTTAAAAGTCTGAGCATCTGTTTCTCAGAGAGAGAGAGAAAGAGAGAGAGTGTGGGGGAGTTGTCTGAAGCACTTGAGGAAAATAGAGTGTGCTTGGACTAATGTCTCAACCTCTATTGTGAAGTCACTTGTAACCTCTCAGCAAACACGAAGCCCATCTATGGACAGCAGATCTCATTTTGCTGTTCCACTCATCAAAAGTTTCTGTTTGAAGGTTTCCTACTGTCAGCCCCCTTCTCAGGCTGAAAAAGGATATCATAAAGCAGCTATTTTTTTTGCAAGGACTATAAACCTGCATTTAGGTTTTTTACAAGATCCCAGCCATAACTTTTAATCGATGGCATGTTCATGTGGAAGATTTTTAAAGCTGAGGAGCGATAAATATCCCCCACCCCCAAGACAGTCTTACATGCTTGAGACCTGAGAATACTTCAAGAACAAACAAGGGCAGGCCAGAGCACCCTGGCAATCCAGGCAAGGTTCCAGGGATAGACAGCCTGACATCCACGGTGCCTGCTCTTGACTGACCATTGTTGTGTCCAGTTCACCGGCTGCCCTTGGTTCACCTCCATCTCATCTCAGTGCTTCTTTGTTCTCTACCCTCTGGCACAGAAACTCTCTTTTACTTGGTTCTGCTCTGACAACTGTAGGGAAAGGGAAAGAGAAGGAAAGGAGAGAGAGAGAGAGGAGGAAGGAAGGACTGAAGGAAAAAAGGATCCCTGTGTGTGTAGTGCTGGCTTGTGTTCTAAAGGTGCACCTTTGTGTGGAGGCCAGAAAACACTCTTGGGTATTGCTCCTCAGGCTCCATCCTTCTGTCCATCTTTTTCTTTTGAGGTCAGGTCTTCCATGACCTGGGGCTTGACCAGAAGGCTGTCTAGCTTTCACCGAGCCCCAGGGATCTGCCTGTATCTACCTTCTTGGTGCTGGGATTACAAGCAGGTGTCACTAAATAACTAAGTAGGATCTGGGGGACAAATTCAGATCCCCATGCTTATGAGATAGGGACTTAACTGAACATCCCTCAGTCCTGATACCTTGTTTTCTTAAGCACAGTTTATTGACTTTGCCATGAGCATCCCCCCCAGAAGGGTCACCCTCTCTGCATTCTCCCCCTCTCTGGGGCAGTTTGCACTCTAGTGTGGAGGCATGTTTATTTTTCCTTTCTTCTCAAGCTTAAGTGCTAGTGTGCTCTGAGCCTGACTGAGCTTAGTAGAGTTCAAGTTGCTTTTTGGTTTTAGAAATGGAGAGAGATTTTGGTTGTTTACAGAGGAGAAACTAGTCAGTAGAATTAAGAAAATGGAAACCACTGCTCGAAGTCCACCCCAAGTCTGTACCTTGTGAACCGTGAGTACACATTCTCTTTGAAATGGCCATCTGGTGATGGTCAGTTTGGAAATCTTCATTCATTTTGAAGCATGTTTCAAGTGAGGACTACTTCTTTGTTTTAAGGGGAGAAGGGTGTTTTTCTGGAGAAGCAGTCAAATTGCTGCCACACAGACATGCTCACTGATCACTATGTTTATCTTATTTGAGGTATAATTCTTGGCAATGCCCCCTAAACCCTGGTATCAACACAGGCTTCCAGTCCCTCAAAAATCCTCTTCTACATAACAGAGCTTTTACTAATATTGGAGGAGAGTACTAGTTCCGGGAATCAAATTTTTATTAGGTTGGGGCTGCTGGGATTCTAGGTCCAGCTGGTGACTCTCTCTCTAACCTTACAGTTCAAAGGATCTAGGAGTTGGGGGAAACCAGGGCATCATTAAAAGCAAGATGAAGCTTCTGAAGCCCTGGATAAGGGTATAGATTTTTTAAAAAATCTAGTACTTGGAGACAATTTAGAAGGTCGCTGTGCTCTAAATTTAGCAAGTCCTCAGGAAGGGAGAATATAGGTTGGCTTAGCTGCTTGAGTCCCATTTTCTTTCATTTTATTTTTGCATAAAAGAATATTACCTCGTACTCCCCTAACTAGGTTGCTCTTCTACACAGTGCGATGTGCCATCCATGGAAACATTTTAGTTATGTCCAACTTTGGACAACACCACTGAATAAGAGGAACAAGCTGAACTTGAATAACCTTAAGTGCATCCACAAGGCACTCCTATTTTTTTTCCTAATTCACATTTGCTTGCCCCATTTTCAATCCTGCTAAGCAGATGTTCAAGCAGCACTGATGTGTTCCTAGAAATGCTGGCCTTATTTTGGACAAGAAAAGCATGGCAGGAAACAGTTCACTCCATGGAATCTGTAAGCCCATGGGGACTGATTTGAATGCAGGCGCAGGATCTCTCTTATGTGGGGCAGCCTTTAATTGAATGCCATCACTAGCTGATTCTGAGGGGTTGATAGACACTCATGACCTCAAACTCTGTGGCTACAACTGAGTTGGAAGTGTTTTATGCAGCTAATGGACATTCCAAGGGGGTAGGTAGCTTGTAGGTCTCTCTGGGGACTGGCCCAGCTTTCCAGGATTCTCTCTGTGGGCCCATCGCTTATTCTAACCTTTTAAGGCAGCACTTTTTGGGGTTAGAGAGAGATGAATATGTCTCCTACTGTAACCCTTGACTTCTAGAGGATCACTGTCTATAGTCAGAGGGTCTTAAGGATTTTTTTGATAGGAGGATCTTGTCAAACTCTTGTGATCAAAAGTAATGGGGAGGAAGAAATGCTGTTATATTTTTAAAACATTGTATTACCCCTGGGAAACAACCAACAGTGGTTTGTTAAACTGAATCCATCTCAACATGTCTGAGATCTTTATATCTGGCATTAGGAGTGGTGGGGTCTGGCCTAGGTGCCACATTCTTTGCATTTATTCCCCTGTCCTGTCAGACTCTTTGTTCTAGAAGACTGTATCAGGTACCTATAAAGTACAAGAGTCTTGGTACCCTGGTACTGGAACGAGCTACTTCTGTTGGATTCTTTGCTCCTTAGGATCTCATAGGGATATGGCCTGTCTCTCCTCATCTCCAAACAAAGGAAACAAAACCACTTCAGGGACTGAGAGCCTGTGCCCTCAGATGTCGTAGACTTCTCCCCTTATAAGCCCAACTGTAGTGGCATCTTGCCTTGCCAGTGAACTTGCAGTAGTGACCACACCCTTTGGGTGTGGTTTCAGGCACAGATGTGATCAATTAAGATAGAGGAGGACATGGCATGTGCTCTCTTGGGTGGTGGAGAGCATTGAAAGAGCAGAGACTGCATTTTCTGGAGCAAGAAGACCTCGGCGTTATTTACTCTTATCTTTGTAAGTCCTTCCCTAATAAGCACCCATTTATCTTGGGTCTGGTGAACTCATTTAAAACCCCTGCCTCCAAGTTCACTGGCAAGGCAAGATGCCACTACACCCAACTGCAGAGCACCAGAGTCTAGATGGGAAGACACTAGCAATAAAATGTTAAACCCAGAATATTCTATAGATACAGCCTTTGCAAAGCAACAACTAAAAGCTAAGAACTGAGTGTAAGGAGGACAATAACACCATGGGTCTTCTATCAGTCTGATCTTCTAGCAATAAAACAGTAGCTGGAGGAGTAGGGAGAGGTTTGTTAGAGTGCTACAGCCCCACCCAGATAGTTCATCCATCTGCTACCACACACAAGTGAATCAACACAGGTCATCAATAAGACACTTTCATGGTTGGTATGAAGAGTCCCAGGCAATTCACGGCATTCTATATGGAACTTGTTTGACACGGAAGGAGGACTACTACTGGATACCTCAAAGACGATGTCCCCAAAGTCCAGGCCATGGGGATTTATGGTGGAAGAGCATTATCAAAATGTCCAATTGATACTTTAGTGACAAACTAAGTGAAATGTAGCATGATCCTCTCAACACATTGGGTATTATTCTGTCTTTGTGGTAGGCTCTTAGCTTCCTACTCTCCTCATTTGGGACTCATCCCTACCTCCTTCACACTGAACCAGGATTTGTCCAAAGGCCCGTCCTGGCATGCTTTTGACCTGTTACTTGCTGAGAAGGGCACATCTCAGTACTTAGAGTCTAGGGAGCCGAGCATTACCATTATCTGCGAGAAGCAGTTAGCAAAGTGCTTGTGTCATCTACAAAATCAAAGTGCAACTGGTTTAGGAAGTAGGTTTTGATGAGATTGACAGATGACTCATCTGAATTTCTGGGGCCTGGGATAGTGCATGGAAAGATGGTTAAAATGTGCAGATGGGCGGAAGGAGACTTCGAGTTGGTAAAGTAAGAGAGGGAACATGCCAGGGGATTTCTGGAGAGAGGAGATAGCCCAGACAGCATCAATGTCCAGCTGTGCTAATTAGGCAGCTACAGATGAGATCAAGGTCTCCTAAGTATGGAATCAAGGCCTGGAGGTGCCATGGATGTGTTTGGGGGGCTGTTTCAGGGCTTGGTCCTTGAATGTAACCCTAAAGACTACATAGGTGACATTGCTCCACACCATCTTGATACTGAAATACAAATACCAAGTGGGTGCCCTTGATCAAACCATGGCTTGGTTTAAGACCTGGTAAGTAGGAGGTATGGAATGCTTCCTTCCTAGAGTTCCTTGTTTGACATTCCTTGCACTCACACTTCAGAGTAAGGACCATTGGCCAGAAAGTGTGGAAAGCCTCGTCACTGAGAACCACACTGGGTCAGATGCTGGAGAAATGGAATTTATTCACCAGGCATCTCTAGCCTGTGTCCCTCGTTTTCTGCTGCATTTTCCTTACAGATAAATACACCCATTCCCGAATTAGAGTTTTCTGTCTCACTACACTCTACCTATGCCACCAGCCCCTTTATCTCTGCTTCCAGGCAACATCATTTTCATTTCCAGAGCAAATCTCAAAGCTCCTTTTTTTTCTTTCTTTATTTTGCTACAGCCATAATTGGTGGCTTTACCAGAACCACTGAAAATCAAACAGAGCAGGCTTGAAAATCCCATGAGAAATTAATTTCCTTTGTCTGCCAATATGTAGGGTTTAGGGGGCTTGTAAGGGCATTGCTTGCACTTCATTTCTGAGTGTGTGTGATTGAACACTTTGGAGCACTAGGGGGAGAAAAAAACCAAAGTCTTGCAGAGGCACCAAATGACAGCTGGCAGAGCAGGCTCCTAGGGGAAACATGTCTTTCCCCTAGAGAGTAGCCTCTGGCTGACCTCTCTTCAGGGGGCACAGAGGGGACACAGGTTCTGGGCCTACCTCTCAGCCTCTTCAGCCTCTGTTCCCGTCGTCTCCTCCGCACAACCAGCAGAAGCACAAAGAGCAGGAGCATACCCAACAGGATGCAGGAGATGGTCACCAGGATCTTGAGCCCTTCATTGGTGGTCAGCCCTTCTTCGCTTTGGACAACTGACTTAATGAGTGGAGGGATTGTACCTGAAAGCAGGGCCACGATGTTAGATGACTATTAATGGCGACAGCATGGTGGAGTTTTTAGGGATGACAGGTTACAGAAAAAACCGCGCGGTGTGATCCAAGGGTGTCTGTGTGATGAGAAATGAGAGGAACTTGTCCGTAAGTTTCTGCGGGTTGACTAGCTGGAGCAAACTTCTAACTCACTTTCTCTGCTCTAGCACATCTTTGTAAAGGACCACATTCATGTTGCACAGCACTCAAGAATGCCACCACCTGTCAGTAGGATGCCTGGGCTCCGGCTCACAAAAGCCACATTAATTCACCTGAAATCCAATGCCCACTTGGCTGTCACTCACACAGTGCTTTTGCTAAAGGCTGTTTGAGAAGCCACATATGAAAGGAAGAACAATAGATTTGTCAACTGGATGGAAGACCCCCTAAGGGGAGGATGTAAGGTACTCCAGACTAAAGAAAGGTATACCTTTTATCTTTTGATTTTTCTCTTCGTTTCAATCCTAGTTTCACAGCTGCTTTTTAAAATTCCCAGTTTAGGGTAGAAGAGCAAAGGGCAGCTTTTCAAAGTGGGTCCATCTGGGTCTCCGGAAAGGGAGTTGCTGACAGGGCATTGTTACACTGCTCTAAAAAATTCAGATTTTTTAGAACCGAAAGAAGAAATAGGCATGTAGTGAACTCTGGGCTGTCTTGAGATGCCTTCTGCCCTCAGGCTAAACATGAGTGCAGAGATCTAAACAGACATCTGTGTTTTATGGGGCCACCCTCCATTACATAAGATGTTCCATTCTCACTGTCTCTTCCATGTAAACCAGAAAGCCAGGGCTTTGGGAAAAATAATGCAAAAATAATGCCATTTCCCCAAGAGCAAAAAATGATCTTATCTTGCATTTAGCAATTGGAGCAGTAAAAATGCAACCATTGGCCCTCTCTGACTCCAGCAGAGACTAGAGTTCTTCCAATTTCACAGCAACTCTGGCAGCAGACTCAACCTTGCAAATAACCGGACACCAAGAAAGAGACACAGAAGAGGCCCCTGTGAGGCTGGTCTGTGCACAGGATACCACAAGAACAAGCAGAGAGTTTTGGTGAAGGAAATCAAGGAGACCCAGATAAAGAGGTGGGGAAGTTGGGGATCTGACTGATGTAAATACCAGGTTAATTTCAGTTTCCAGTTTGTTTTCCCTAAAATGAAAACAGTGTCTTCAGGCACATGTGGCAAGAGAGGTCCTAAAGGTACACAGCCAGGGTATCAGTTCAGAGACACCAGCTACCGTCTTTTTCAAGACAATATAAAAATCGGTACTCTCATTTCTTTGTGCCACGAGAGATCATTTCAGAAAACAAAATGCACCTCACCTGCACTTTTCTAATATGATCTTGAGTGGAGTGGGAACATTATGTGTGTCACAGTAGCCGAACATTTAAAGTCTGAAGACTATTTGGGACAGAACTTCTAGTGACATCATCAGATGTGAGCATGCCATCCATTTCAGCCAGCTCTCTGGCATCTGCCTGTACAGGAGCAGAGTGTGGGCATCCAAAGTGACAAGAACACTAACTACACAACTGGGTATGTGCTTTCAGGGGGCTTGGGTGAAGCCTTAAGTGCTAAGCACACGATAAAAGCCATGGCCTTGGCCCTTTGTTTTGTAAGAACAGAGAATGAAGCCCTGTTGGGAGAAGAACCTTAGACATGAATGTTGCTCTGCCTATGCATGGCCCTTGGGACGAGGACTTCTCCAAATAAAGACACATAGAAAACAGGGGAGGTAATGTAAGAGGAACCTGGGCCTTTGAAAGGGAGGACAGCTGTCCAAAAGCCACAGTGGCTGTCCCAGAGTCTAGGGCTATAGCAGATCATTGGCTAGAGCCCTGACACCAGAATGGTTTCTCTCTGGGGTCCTTCCTGCAGCTGCAAGAGGGATTTGGTTCCATCTGAGCAGGGCTTTAGAAGCAATGATTGTAGGCACGAGGTAGACACAAGCAGGGCTAGCACAGTGTGCCAGAGAGGAAAGAACAACTCAGGGCCTATTAGGACCACAGTCCATCTGAGTAGTGGGATAGACAGAGGGATTAGAGGGGAGCTGGTCCCCAGCTCCAAACAGCCTGATGAATCACCACTGGTGGCCAGAATCCATCTCTGCTATCCCCCAGGTGAGGCTACAGAATCATCATAGACATGATGCAAGCAAGGCCTCGCAGAAGACCCATTAACTACCCCTTAGAGATGCTGCCTGGGCTCCACTGAGCAGGGTGCTGTTGAGGTATATCCGTAAGAGACCCCAATACTAAAAAATGGTCAGAATTTAAATCATTTGGTTTGGGGGCAACAAAAAGTCAAGAGCCCCCCTGGTTTTCAGAATGTGTGTGCATGTGTGTTTGCACAGGCCCACTGTGACCCCCATTCTCCAATTTCACTCAGTGCCCCTGCTTCTGCACAGACTAACCTGACTCCCTTTGCCATGGAAAACTGTTGTGCACATGCATTTTAAGGCTGTAATGAGAGCAAACAGAAACGTTGTGTGGATTGGGATGGGTGGGGGAGGGGGTGGGAGACAACAAAAGCAATGTTAGCTCACAGTCATTTGCAAAGCAACAGAACCATGAGGCAGAGTTCCTGAGGAGAGAAGCCTGCTCCTGCACTAAGACTCCCCAGGGAGTTCCCGTTGGTCCTACTCCCTTTTTACAAGTGGACACACCATGATGGCCACCTGTGCACAATGGACTAGGAGGCCCACGGAGAAGGGGCCGAATGGCCCAAACCCTAACGGGCTTTGGGGGCACTGCTCACTCCGTGATGATGACAAGTGTCTCATAGGAGAGTGATTACTACATGTGCACGTATCCCCGAGCCACAAACAGGAAAGCAAGCCGTGAATTCAGGAAGCCTGGCGCTTACTGCCGTCGTAGTTCAGGGTGGCGAAGTTGGCTTGCTTCTCCGCGCAGCCCGCGCTGCTGCACACTCGCATCTGCAGCTCGTACCACGTGGCTTCCTGCAGGTCGTACAGAATGTAGGACTTGGAGAGGGAGGTCCGCTGAGCCGTGGTCCAGACCGTGGTCCCAAAGGGTCTGTACTCCAGAGTGAAGGAGGTGATGGGACAGCCCCCGTCATTCCAGCCAATCAGATTCAGCCTCGCCCGGGTGGTGTTGATGCTGGCAAAGAGCTCCTGCTCCTTGGAGAACTGGGGCTCTGTGGGAGACACAGGCAGTGTTACTTGTGGGTAAATGGGTGACCACATTGTGTTCAGCTACTGTCTCTGTGTAGCCTAGCTCTGGCCAAGGCCAGAACGACACCAGTCATTCACACCATGAACAAAACCTTGGGACCAACAAGTTTTCCCAAGCATCAGGACCTGAGCCTGAGTGGAGGAGGCTGAACGGATACAAGCTATTTTTACACAGTGTGGGGTTCTCTGAAGAGCGGCTCTATCTTCTTAGGTGGAATCCTTCAGTGGTTCACATACTGCAGTGTGTGGGGAGCTGAATAATTTCCCTTCTCAGATAGACACTGAGTGGAGATTTGGGAGAAGACAGAGTGGGATTTGGGAAGTGTCAACAGCTCTCCTCTATAATCCAGATACTTAGTCTGGGGGTCTCTGACACAGTGATGTAACTCTGCACATCTCCTGAGTCCTTATCTTGTTATCCAAGACTTAGGTGCCAGATCCAAATGCTGTCTGTCTCTGGCTGGCCTTCTGGGCCTCCTCCCTGGGTAGGAGAGGGACTCCTCAGCTCTTTCTGCTCCTTGCTACACACATAGGGAGCCTTGTCCCCACAACCCTTCTTTTTTGCCATTTTGAGCTGCACCCTTGATCCCTGGGAGACACTTTCCCTGGGCTTCTCCTTGAGATAAAAACACGATTCACTCTGAAGCGTTCACCTATTAGCCTAGTCATTTCCAGCCTGAAAACCTATGAGAGCAGGTGCCTCATTCCTTGGCTGCCCAGCTCGGGCACTCTTGTCGAGACTCTTTGTGAGCTGCTAGTGAAAGAGTGAAACAGGGGACCAGAGCATTCTGGAAGGTTCTCTGGTCGCCTTTCATCACCGTCTCTCTGCTAGTCTCATTTCAGGAACGAGAAAATTCTAATACATAAAGCAACTCACAGCATTTGCTGAGTCATTCAGGATTCATGCTGGGAGACAAGAAATGGAGAAATGACAGGCAGGCAGGCATCTCACCTTTCCCCAGAGTTTTTGCTTCTATGATTTCGCTGATGCGCCCTGGTCCCACTCCGTTTTGGGCAGTAAGAGTGAACTTATACCAAGTCCCACACTTCAGGTTTTCCAAGCGGTAGGAACGCTCACTGGGGCTGATGGGAAAGCTGCCCCACTGCTCACTGTTGTCCTCAGAATATTGTAGGATGTAGCCTGTAGGAATCAAGAAATGTCCCATTGAGCATTCTCTGAAGAGGTAAGAGGACAAGTTCTCCAACTCTATGCTCTCAGAAGAGAATATTCCTAACTCTCCCTGATCCCAGGAAGTTTCCCCCACATAGGGAGAAGTGCTGGGGGTGAACCCATCAGTGAGTCACTTTGGCCACACAAGACACTGTTACTATGGTAACGCTTCCTTCCATGCCCATTGAACACCATGTTGGACAGTACTGGATGAGTACTAAGCTGTCAAATATCTGCCTCTCGGAGCATGTCTAAATCTTTGGGTACAGGCAAAAGGGGCTTTGTTGACAATGGGGACAGGAAAATAGGAGCCTTCACTATTACCTCCTTCCTACATATTGGTGGCATCTCTGGGGGAGGGGCAGTTGCAATCACAGTGGAAATTGGCTCCAAGCCTTGCAGCCCTCCCACCATTTCTATAGCAACCTGGCTTCTCCTCAGGGTGAATGGTTCATTTGACAAGTCGTTTTTCATCCCTCCCTATAACCATCTCTCCCCATGCCTCTCCCATTGGCCACTGCCCATATCAGACATTGCCCCAAGCGCTTGCTTACGTTGCCTCAAACAATGCCACAAATTGTGCTCTGATCCCACAGTGCCAGGGACAAAAGAACATTATAAGGCTGAGCAGGGAGGAAGATGCAAGCTACCCCAACAGTGGGCACTACATTGCCCACCCTTGCCCTGGTGTCCTCGAAACTATTATGTTGTTTATCACTGATATCTGCAGTTATGTTTCTGGGGTCAGATGTGTCTGCTCTGCTCTGCCCCTTGGCACTTAGACTCTCATAATCTGAGTTGTGCATGGTGCCAGGGCCTCTGGGGACTACTACCTTCTATCGCTCCCTGGGGAACTGCTCTTTTAACACAGAGCACTTCTCATCTGCCACACTGCAGAGGCTCCATGCCCACACCAGTACCATTCAGATTCCCCAAGTCACTCCCTGGGGTATCATTCTCCACTGCTTCTGTCTCCTGCTGTCATCAGTGTCTTCCATTCATCTTTCACCCTGAAGCCACAGAGCCCCTACTTCCTCTTTGCCCATTTTTGTGCTCCTGACCCGAGCTCCCCTAGATCAGCCAATCTCTGCAGCAGATCTGCTATCAGACCCCAGCCTCCACTCCAGCTCACTTGTATCCTGGGGACTGTGATTTTCTCTGGTTTCTTACCACCGAGGCCACTTCTTTACCTCAGCAATCTGGTTCTCTGATTTCTGTTCCCCAATGCTGTTGGATTCTGTGACATCAACACCCATTAGTACAGGTGCCCAAAAAGGGATGCCCTCCAATGTCAGTGGCTTTGAGCATCATAATTTTTCAGGGATGTCCTGAAGTTTCCTGGGCCAGTTGACTTGGAAATTATCAATCAAATTAGCTTCATTTCCAAGACCTTCTATGTTGCATCTACCCAGGTCTCTCTTAAACTATGATGCGCTCAAAATCCAAACTGTTTGGAATCTAGATCCCAGATCCCTTAAGCCCATTTATCTTCTCTAAGGATTCTCTCCCCCCCCCCTTTGTTAGGCCATTTGAAACACTTGAGCCTAGTTGCCTTGACTGGCATCCACACTTCACTCTTCACAAACTTTGGTACCCTGTGACTCTCTCCTCCCCCCAGCTGCCTAACATCACTTCTGATTGCCATAGTAATTTGACCACCACAATTTGTGCTGTATACCATCTGCAGCTGGGTCCCGGCGGCTTCTTGGCAGCAGTGATTTTATTCCTCTGCTAATGAGTCCCTGTGCCTCGCACATGGCAGCCGTTTCAAAGCTGTCCCACGCTCCTCAAACCCACAGGCACAGCCTCACCCCTAATCATCAGCTATTTTTACAGAGTAACCTCACCTTTTTTATTTCTGACAAAAATAAAAGGAAGAGTCCCCCTTCAGCCAGCACCCAACAACTGGCTCTAGAAGAAAGCCAAGTCCTGGCTGGTGACACTTGTGATTTCTGAGGAGGGTGACTATTCTCAGAAAGGCTGCAGTGCTGGGAACCAAGCTGAAGGAGATGGGATGCCATGCTCCCCAGGAGCTGGCTGGCTATCCCATGGCTCCACCCTGCAATGTCTGAGTCTTTCCATTTGTCTCTCCATCCTTGAGCCTAAGCTCCATCCTCTGTCATGACCTCCTCTATGACCTCTGTCATGATTCGCCCACCTCCTGCCTCTTTCTCTGGACAATGGACCTTTCCTTGTCCGTGGGTCACTGGAGTATGCCCCAGCTCCACTCATGACAGAATGAGGTTTCTCTTTGTTCATTGTCAGCCTCCCTCAGGTCCTGCTACAGTGCTCTAAATGCAAAGTCTTCTTGCACACAGGTTGTTTCCAACCTGAACACTCTGTGCCTTTAATTATTGTCCGAGGAGGACAGTAACTGGTGGGTTAAAGCGATGAGGTAAAGCTGACAAAATTAGCGGGAAATAAACTAACACCTAACGGATATTTGATCAGCATGTGCTATACTTATTACAACTCAGTGACTCTCTCACATGACCCTGGGCAGCTGGGAAGGAGAAAGGACCACAGGTTACTAAAATTGGAAATCAGCAAGACCAGCGTGGCTGTTAGTGAAGAAACCTACGTGGTCTTCATCATTTCCTTTTTCTTTTGTTTGTTAATTGTTCACTATTAACTACAGGACTGACATACACCAGATAGTTTCGAAGCTGAGACTCCTTGGATAAATGATCCAGTTTCAACAAACACCATAAAAACAAATACATGCTTCAGATGCATGCATAGATAATGGGGAAACCAATTTTCTGAAGTATTTGGGGGAGGATAAACTGTCACACAACAGTTATTTGATGAATATGTGTCACTCTTTGGTCAGTGGATGACTCCACACCTCCTTACCTCTGATGGAGCTACCCCCATTGTCTCCAGGGAGCCAGGAGAGGGTGATGGAGGAAGACGTCGTTTTGGATACAGTGAGCCGAGGCTGATCTGGTGGAACTAGAGAGGAAACAGTTTGTAGAAAACAAGAATTAGTTTTTCACATCTTCAATCCTCTGTAACAGTCATTTACCAAATCATTTGTAACAGCTATTGATTAAATATGTGTTTTAGGTTGCCAACATAGGCAATTCATTTCTGTCAAACTGTCTATTTCACTGATATCTCAGGCTAAAGAGACAGAATGTAGTGAATCCATTATTTAAGAAAAAGTCAACCACATTCCTATGTCAATTTACATCTAATTCATTTCCTCACCATCCCTTAAGATACCTGCATTGCTCATTACGGATTGAAATCTTTAAATTTACCAAGGATGCAGACGCTTCTGAACTTAAGCCAGAAAATTAATTGGAAACTTGGAAACGACAGGCACACTTGCTTAGCTGTTCTGCTTTTACCAAGAAAAGGGAAGGGAGGATTCATTTAATAGGAGGAATAATTATAAAATCTCCCATGCTTCAAAGCACAGCACACACACACACACATGTATATGCCCACACATGCACAAATACACAATCACACATGTGCACACACACACACACACACACACACACACATATACATGCACAAAGAGCCCTGAAAACCATAGCTGTGATGTGTCGGCAGTTGAGGCCGTGTGTGCCCAACTTTCTGTAAGGATTGAGGGACACACACTGCTAAACAATGGCCTTAATTCAATTCTGGACAAAACACTGCATTGATTCACGATCAGATCATCCCAGACTAAGGGCGCAATCCCAGAAAACATCCTCTCTTCCTATGTGAAAACCCAAGATGTTGTCCCAAAGGCCCAGAACACTGACCCTTCTGCTTAGAAAAATACTTTAATGGTAGCTTCAACAATTCCCTAGAACTCTTCCAACTTCAAGATAGATTTCACAGTACTTTCAGAACACAAGGTCCCCCACCATCTTATCCTGTCCAGGAGAGTACTGATGACATTTTCATTTGCTGTGATCTATTAATGTGACTATACCTGAACCCATATAAACACACCCTTTAATTCTCCTCTGATAAAATATCCCTCCTGCAACTAAATCTGAATTCATTTAATAGCCATGTGGGTTTTGCACACTGATTTAATATCATATTACTTGAAGGTGGTTGTGTATATTTTGTGCATGGCAATAAATTACTAACTATCTGCATCAAATACAAAACATGATATGTACTCACTCACATGTGGATTTTAAACATAGAGTAAAGGATTACCAGCCTACAATCCACACTGCCAGAGAAGCTAGTAAACAAGGAGGACCCTAAAAGACACAAATTTTGTCCCCTGGAGAAGGGGAAAGGGTCACCATCCCCTGAGAAAATTGAGAAAATGGGAAGAGGGGGGAGGGAGCTACGAGAATGAGAAGGGAAGAAAAGGAAGGATGCAGAGGTCATGAGGGAGCAGAAAGGTTGAGTCAGGTGTAGATTAGAAGAAAGGACATATGATAGGTAGGGTTTTAGTTGGGGGGTGGTAGGGGAGGGAGGGAGGGAGAAGGGAACTGGGATTGTCATGTAATTCAATCTTAAGAAAAAATACAAAAGTGTAACAATTAGGTTAGAGCTTCAATCAGTGAGTCTATGAATAGCCCAAACCCTAAGCCTCTTGTTATAATACTTAACTTTGTAGGTGATATAAGATATTTCATTGCCTACTGACTTAATTAGCAGACTTAAATGATGACACTCATGAGTTCCGTACTCATTACACATGCGTGTGTAAACCACACATGAGTTGAAATAATCAAGAAGGACTTTTCTCAAGAGATGTTTGCATATAGAAATAAGAAACTAGGCATTTTATACTAAGGAAAAATAATGTGTGATTTTGCAAGATGAAATTGGTATTTACAAAATAAAAATAACAAGGAGCTATTTTTGAATTGGCTCAATTTTGCTATCTGCATGTGGTAAAAGATCATTCAAGAGGCCCCCCAGCTTTGTACCTTGTACTTGCAAATTTAAAATGATCTCATCTGATCCCCAGTTGTTATTGGCGACACAGCTGTAATAGCCCGAGTCCTCTGCCTTCACTGTGCGAATGATGAAGCTTCCGTTGCTGAAGATGCTCCTACGGCCGTCAATCGTCACCAGGCTGGGTGTCCCGTTACTACCTCACAGGAAGAAAAATGCACAGATTAAAGAAATTACAACCAACATTAGCTGAGGTTGGCAAGAACCATTAAGCCTTTCTCTGGAACAAGCAGTAAATTGCAACCTCAATTATTTTTGCAGTTTTTAAATAACTATACTGTGATTATGTGACCAAACTACTGATTAGTAGAGATTAAAAAAACAAACAAACAAACAAACCAAAAACAAAACTATTAACCTATCATGCGGGAGGCTAGAGCTGTGTCACTTGCCAAGAATTATCTAGCTCAACTAACGCTCAAGTGCTCACAACTGTCTTCACGCTTCCACGTCTCTTTTCCCCCTCTACTATCCAGGCTTTGGGGTCTTTCTCACTGTGGCAATTGTGAGAAACTCTCTTGTTGGCAGAAGGGCCAGCTTGACCAAATCATGCATGGCAAACTAAACTTTGTGATAATAGACTTAAATTTTGTGATACAGACTTAAAATAACTTTCAAATCACAGTTCTTAATGAACTTGATGTACATGGCATCTCGAGGGAGCATAGAGCTCACCCTCCTGTGAAGAGGTTTTTGTCATCACAACCATAGACAGGGTGGCAGATTGTCCCGTTGTCTGGGGTCACTCCCAGGAAGGCAGAGCACCGGCTTGACCTGGGGAGCTTATGAATCTGCTTTGGATTAACCAACTTAAAATGCAAAGAGAAGATTGCTCACAGGGCCCAAACCATTATTTCAATCATTTATGACTGTGAGTGCTTTTGTTTGAAAATAGGCAACCTTCTCAATCCGTTATTTTAAAATCTCCATGCCTATTAGTGAATGTTCAGCCTCTATTTATATCTGAATTTCTTCCCCTGCATAGAGATAAAGCATGTTTAAGAGGCACATGGACAGAACTCATTGCTCCCCCTTCTATCTTGGCTTTATTATTATAGTAATCACTATTGAGTGTGGGGAGCCAGCTTTTCTGTGAGCTAAGTCCTAATGTGTTTCATTGCTTTTTCTTGAGAGAGGGTCTTGCTATGTGGCCCAGCAGGCTGGCTTCAAACTGGCAGTCTTCCTACCTTAGCCTCTCAAGAGCTGGAACTACATGGGGCCATGTTCCTTCTTTCATTTCGCCTTATTTATTTATTTATTTATTTATTTATTTATTTAATGTGTGGATGTGGTGAGAGGGGTGCATAAGCGTCTTACCCCTGGAGGCTTTTGGATCCCCCTAGAGCTGGACAGTTATGAGGCACTGGATATGGGTGCTGGGAACCAAACTCAGGTCCCCTGTAAGGTCACTACTGCCATCTCTCCAACCCCTGAATTCACTTTCTTAAAGTTCCTTCTTGGGGCATGTGCCTCAGGTTGTATTGTTCATTATCTCTGAAGAAGAGAGAGCTGGTAAAGCTCCCGATGACTTGAGCACCTTGTCTCCATGCCCTGATAATATGGAGCAAACTCCAGCGGGATGCTTGGGGGTTCTGGCTCCTCTTCTCACAAGTGTTTTCGAGGATTTCAGGGTCTGGGTTGATAGAGGACTTGATAGAAACCACATGCTCTTAAGCAATTTCTCCTGATGGCTTTGGCATGCTGAAAGGTTGGTAGGTGGGTACTGGCAGCTATTTCTACCTCATTTCAGGAGAGTGCTAGGTTTCTCCTGCTTCTATTAATATGCAGGAAGTAGGGGTTGGCATGTAGCCCAATAGGTAGAGTGCTTTCCTAGCGTGCATGAGACTCTGGATTTGATACTTTCCACTGAATATACTTGGGCATGGTGGCACATGCCTGTCATCCCAACACTAGGGAAATGGAAGCAGGGGGTCAGAAATTCAAGGCCACCCTTAATTATAAAGTTTGGGGCTAGCTTGGACTACATGAAAGTGCTTATGTGCATGCATGTGAAAGTAAGTGGGTGTGCGTGCACAAACACAGAGTAGAACCCCACTAGACTTAGTACAAGGCTGCCTGACATACTGGCTAAGAGCTCACTAAAAGGCATATATTGGGTTACTGGTTACCTGTCTTTCATCCATTTTACTGCAGGTGAGGGGTCTCCAACTGCTTTACAAGGCAAGACAATGTCCTTCATCCATGGAGTAGTCACTGTCCCACTGAAGGTGAGGATCCGTGCAGGAGCTACAATACCAAAGAGCAGACCATCTACACAGAGCCAAAGTGACCTTTCCAACAGAGCAGCTCCCTACCCAACCCCAGAGCCAAATAACACTGCAGCTGTCCTTGCTATTCTCTGGTATCTGCCTTATGAGGGATGCCCCTTGTAAGGACATGCTCATGGATGAGAGTCCCCATGGCAGCATCTTTTTCTTCTACTAACCAAAATATAAGCAATATATTAAACACTTGGAGTTTCATAAGCCAGGCAACTCCAAGCTGTGTTTTCTATGAGCTCTATTATTTTTCCAGGCACTTTATGAAGCGATTTGTCTCAGCCCCCAAAACTGCATGCTAAAATATACTTTTAATATCTGAGAGAATAGACAACATAAAACACAGTCCAATGGCCAGAAGAAGTAAATCTGGACTAAAGCTATTTACCAGCTGTGTGATACTTTGTCCACTGCCCCACACGGCTTGACCTTTAACTCATGCACACATTAAGGAAAGGGAGCAGTTAAGGGTGGCCATTTGGTTTGGGACAGTGGTTCTCCCAATGGCACCACTTTCAGTGATTCTTAGGACTAGTAGATACCAGGCTATGGTTCTTCCAACAAAACAGCTCCTGTGTGAGCCATCCATCAGGCATTACTTCCTGGTTGGTACACAAGACCCCAAGGTAGAGGCTGTTCTGTATTTGAGCCAGCAAGGTTGGACATGCAATGGAGGCTGGTTTGCAGAAAGGAGGGGCAGGTTTTCCTTGTAGGAACACTACCTGGCTAGATACCCAGACATGGAGATCACAAGTAAGAAGCCCCCAACTGACTTTGGATGCATACAAATGGGTCCAGAGCTTCAGGGACTCCTGCACGGTTCTGGGTTTGGGGATTTAATACTGGCCAAAGGAAGGGAGGGCAGGAAGTCCTGGGATCCCTGGAACCAAGTCTGGCACAGAGCAACAACTATTACAAACTACCAAAGCCACCCCTGTTTCTATTGTCCTGAACATGGACAGAAGCTGGTCTTGGGGGCGGGGGGGGGTGAGAAACTTTTCTAGTCAATCTGGTCCATGTGTGTGAAGCAACTCCCCACAGAGGTGAGAAGGTCCTAAGGTTGGGGCTGCTTTTACCAATCAGCTTTGGTGGCTTTGTATTTTTCTTTTCCAGTCTCCCAGGACTGTCCTCTATATTTAGCAGAATGCCCTCAGGGGCAGGGTGGGGGCCTTTGAAGCTTTTAAATGGCCATTCACTTTAAGAAGTATACATGTATGCATACATACATGCACACAAACATACATATACACATACGTAAATAAATGCATACACACACATATATATACATACACACAAACATACATATGTACACACACATGCGTGCATACATATATACATATACACATGCATACATACATACAGACAGACAGACAGACACACACACACACACACACACACACACACACATATATATATATATATATATATATATATATACATGTGTAAACTCATTATATAGAGAACTGTGTAGTCTTAAAGATGTCAATAATAAGAGAAACTAGAGGGGTGTAAATGGCAGCTCTCTGTAGGTACCCTACACTTCTGCAATTTGAAGCTGTTCTGAAAAATAAAGTTTATCACACACACAGACGCACATACATATACACAGAGTAGTGTACACACAGATACACACAATGTACACACATACAGAGACAGAGAATCGCTCGCACATGTGTGTGTGCGCGCACACACACACACACACAGGCTTCCCTCCTTAAATCTACTGCAGTATCTTTGCATTTCACTTTGAGTGGGCTCTGAAATCCCAAATACAATCCTGGATGCCCTAACAGGACCAAGTCCAGGCCTTTTCCCCCTTTGGTCCTCAGAGAGTGCTGTTCCCTCTGGAGACTCTACTCAGTTCCTGCATGGTTACACCTGCCTGGCTGACTTTTAACCTCACTTGTTTCTTCTTTGCCCATCACCGTTCTCTCTTCCAGCTACTGCCTTGACTCACACCCGTGACCCCCACCACCACCTCAGCACTTTCCTTGGGGTCTCATGCCTGTGGCCCCCCACTGCCTCTGTACCTCTTATGGTTTTTCTACATAGCAATCTTGGTGTGCTTGCCCACTGTGCATGGGATTCATGATGCTGGTTATAGACTGTCTCTCACAAAACAGTGAACTCCCTGAGAGTAGGTGTGTCTGCTCTGCTCATCCTGAGAAGGAACTTCTCTGTACTAACCAAGCCCTGCTTCTTCTGGACACTCGGCCTGATTTCATTTCCCAGCCCTGCTTTGGAGATAGGTCTGGCCCAAGCTTGCTTGCTTGCTTGCATTCTTTAGAGTTACCTATTTGTGTATGGGTATTTTCCCTGCATGTATGATAATGCACCACCTATGTGCAGAGCCTGTGAGGTCAGAAGAGGGTGTCAGATCTCCTAGAACTGGAGCAATAGATGATGGGTGTGAGCCACCATATTGATGCTGGGAACCAAACTTGGGTTCTCTGCAGCCCGGGCTGTTAACTGCCAAGGCATCTCTGTAGCCTCCCCTTTTAAAATATGTGAGAAAAGTCATGTGTACAAATCCACCCGGACTGTAAACACTTTCTACACGGCCTGGGTCAGACACTTCAGGACTATATATCACAAGAGCACCCTGAGCCACCACTTGGAGTGATCTCTCTGGGTAAACCGCTTTGGCAGATTTCTCTGTGTTGGGCTCTTCTGTTACTATGCCAGGCTGCCAAGATTTAGGAAGATTTGATTTCACAGTCAAACCCCGTGAGCTAAGTTCCTTGTGTCTCAGGTATAGTGCCTACTGTATAATGGGCATTTAAATCATTAGTTGTTGGTCCAGTGGTGCCAGGGGTCAAACATGGTGTCTCATGCATACTATGCTTTACCGCTGAGGAGAATATTGACACTCCAGTGATGGATTTATGAAATCTCTCCTGGTAGGTCCCACTCCTAAGGAGCCTGCTTCCCACTGAGCCCTCTCTGACTGTGTAAAGTCCCACTTTGCTCAGAGTGTCTGGAGACAGGAGGGGACTGCAGGAATTCCTACCCGTCCTATGTGCTTGTTTGTGGTTCCTTACTTATACCACAGGGCAGACTTTGTAGCCCACGTTTGTCCCTGGACTCCAGTTATCTCAGTGTTAGAAGGAACGCTGATATCAGGGCTAAAGAGTACAGCACACAAGAACTCCAATTTGTTTTTTGCTTTTTTAAGTTGATGTTTTACCTGCCTGTCTTGCCTTTGAAACTGTAGAATTTTCTTCTTCCTTTGCCATTTTAAGCTGCCCATTTCCCAACTACCACATCAATAAGCATGTTACCAAGGACTTTTTGAGGTTAAAAAAAAAAATCAGAAGTTTGGGATGTCTGGGTTTTTCCTTTCAGGCTCCTTAGAAATGATATTGGAACTATATTGGTAATTCAGAGTCAAGAGGCATCGCCTGACCAAACTGGAATTATGAGTCTTGGAAGCGGTTTCACTTCAAAGGCTTATCTAGTTGGACTATGGAAGCACTTAGGGACAGCCATCACCAGTATGAACACTATGGCTGTGCCTGCTTTTGATGACCTGTCTATTGTCACAATGAGACGAGGCACCAGACTGACACTTAGGGGTGCTCTGTTCCTCGTCAAATCCAAGTCTCATTGCTACAAATGAACTGTGTGGTGGTTTGTATGAGAAACATCCTTCATGGGCCCATGGATTTGAATGTTTTGTCCCCAGTTCAAGGTCCTGTTTGGGGAGGTTATGGAACCCTTGGAGGTGGGGCCTTGCTGGAGGAAGCACACCACTGGGAATGGGCTTTGAGGGTTCATAGCCTCACCCTACTTCCAGGTCACTCCTTTTGCTTCATGTTTGTGGTTGGAACTGTGATCTCTCAGCTTTCTGCTCTGGCTGTATGCCTCCTGCCCTGTGAGCACCTGTTTCTGGAACTGTAAACCAAAATAAAATCTTTCTTCCATGAGCTGCTTGGTCATTGTGTTTTATCATGGCAATGAAGAGTAGCTCGTTTGACAGCAGATGGTTGTCTTACATTCGTACCATTTCAAATCCCACATGCTGTGAAACAGGCGTCTCTTTCGTAAGTGTGAACCTGACTTAGATCAAAGAACTTCCTTGGGGAAATGGCAGGTAGTGATTATCACTAATTCTCCCACAAGCCATCAGTCCTTGGTGCTGTGTTCATCACTAGGGAAGCCGCTTTCCCTGGCACACAGAGCCCACAGCTGAAGAGCTGGAATGTAACGCCCACAAGCTTGCTTTCAGATAAAGCAGGGCCCTAACAACCATCGAGTGTGGTCATAAGACCCTCCCACTGGGGCTCACACACCTTTAGCCATAAGACCCTCCCACTGAGGCTCACACACCTTTAGCCAGGGGCTCCACAGTGATGATCTCACTGCTGTTGCCTCTTCCGGCCGAGGTCACTGCCACCACCCAGACGCTGTACTGTCGATTCCGACTCAGGTTAGGAATTCGGTAGGAAAATGAGTCGGGGGAGGCTTCGAATTCACTGATGACCTGTGGGAAGAGACAGAAACGTTCCCTTACTCACGGAAGCTAGTGGCACAATGGCTTCCTAAAAGAATGTTTACTAGTAATGTATTGCCTATCATACCAGATGAAGCCCACACCCCCCAGCACCTTCTGAAGGGCTGGATTTTCAACGTGAACGGTAATTGGTATATTTAGGGCCACAGTCTACATCATCCTGCAGCATCTTTTATGATCACCCACCCAAGGAGCAACAGACACTTTGTTGTTTGTCACCAAACAACACAGAATACACGAGACAGTGCTTTAAAGGTTTCGCTCGTTGGTTAATGGATGGCAACCAACAAGGCTCACTTCACTTTCAGGGGTGTTTAATTATGAGAGGGGCTTCAGACTATGGCACATGGAGGACCCAAGTGGAGCCTGGCAGCCTCACAAAGCTGAAGGGACAGAACTGAACAACAGTTCACAGGACCCAGGACTAGATACGGAAAGACGACACAGAGGGGGTCCTGGGATCCAGGGAGGTAGTATGTGGGTGTTCACTGAGAAGATCTGCACACACATGGGTGGGGAACTCTTCAGGACGGGGAAAGAGCCACCCGAAAGACTCTGAGTCAGAACTCAGCACTTACAAGGGCTGGGAACTATGCCCGCTCCCAACGTAGGACACTGAGACTGCGAACTCTGGCTTAGGACATAGAATATCTACCATGAAGACAGGTAACTTTCCTAATGACATCCAATAATAAAAAAACTTGCTCTATAAGAACAACATTAATATTATTACATAGATGAGTGGATAAATAAAATGTATTATGCTCAAGACCCTGTCTCGAAAAACCAAAAAAAAAAAAAAAAAAAAAAAAAAAAAAAAAAAAAAGAGGTGTTATGCTCAATGCACGCAGTATTATTCAGCAGTAGAAAAGAGTGAAGGACTGGTACACATCACAATGTGAATGGATCCTGAAGACACACTAAGTGAAAGAAGCCAATTATAAATTATCACACAGATTTCACTGTCTTTTAATTAGATGTCCGGGATAGACAATGCATAGCCAGAAAGTTGAACAGGGGGCGACAGCTTTTCTTTTTAGGGTGACATGATCATTCTCAAGTCAGAAAAAGGAAGGGTCACAGGATGCAGAGAGCACACTGAACTGCCCACTTCGATAGCATCCAATCTATTCTGTGTAAATGACCTCTCAATAAAGCCAAAACAAAACAAAACAAAATGAAAAAGAACAACAACAAAAATCCCAAACAAACAAACAAAACACCCGAACAACACAAAACAAAAAACAAACAACAATAAGCTCCTAGGAATTCCAAAATATGGAAATCAGGACTCATGGAGAAATAATCATACCTATCAAAATTGACCCACAGTCAACACAGAATGACTTTTGCAAAGTCAATGAAGCAGTTTTATCATTATCTTACAGTGGTATTACAACTTCATAGGTAAAAAGACTAAATTGAAAGGTGAAAGGCATAAAGATGCTTGTTAAACGCAAAAGAAATTGTACCTCACACATACATGGGCAGCACTACCTGGACTCGGTAGGTCACAAAAGAAAAATGTTGCATGAAATTGGGAGGGAATGTGGGGAAAATCTGAGGAGAATTGAAAGGGGAAAATGGGAGGCAAATAAATTTATTTCATTGTATGAAATTATCAAAAAAAATACAAATATAGAAATCACAAAAGCTGGGCGTTGGTGGAGCACGCCTTTAATCCCAGCACTCAGGAGGCAGAGGTAGGTGGATCTCTGTGAGTTTGAGGCCAGCCTGGTCTCCAGAGTGAGTGCCAGGATAGGCTCCAAAGCTACACAGAGAAACCCTGTCTCAAAAAACCAAAATAAATAAATAAATAAATAAACAAATAAATAAATAAATAAATAAATAACAGAAGACTAGATTGTTAGCAGATAGGATGTTTTGGGAAAATCTGTAGTGAACATTATGCCATCCTAATATGTTAAATGCAGGCAACAAAGACAAGTGTATAAAATAACAGCATGAACCAGCTACAGGAGGCTATCAAGCAGGGTACCAGATCTGTGTCACTAAAGGAAGGAGAGAGGTGTTAAAATATGTTAATTCTTTTACGCTATGGAATATTTGTTTAATGATGCAAAGATGTGTTGCATTCTTTTATGTGGCATTTGTTTAACTCTGTAAAGCTAAGTCACTTCGACTGCCTAATTGGTCTAATAAAGAGCTGAATATCCAAATGCTAGGCAGGAGAGGGGTAGGTGAGGCTGTCAGGTGAGAGAATAAATAGAAGAAGAAATGAGAAGTGGAGGCAGGAGAAGGATCTCTACTAAAATGCTTCTGGAGTGAGGTTGGGTGGCGATACCCATTCATGGACCCCAGAGGAGGGCCCAGGGCTGGACTCCCGAGGGAGGAGTCTGTAGATGAGACACCTCCAACAAAGGGGTGCATTAGACACGATGCCATGATAGTTTTCAACATAATCTCAGTTATGGACGGTGAATACAACCAGGGCTAGCCCTTTAGAAGAAGAGGTAATCATCAAAAAACAAGGGAAAGAAAATAGAAAAGTAATCGGAAGCCCATTCAGTGATCACATTAACTCTATTACATCTCTTTCCATAAGCTTGGCCAGAACAATCACTCCAAAGAGGGATGCTGCCTCTTGATTCACTGGGAAACACATCCTATAATATTTTAATTTGTGTTGTAATATCAGTGACTACCTTTACATTTCAACCATTTTCATTCTGTCTAGTTGGCAACAGTCCCCTATCACCCCAAGGCAACTTGCTGACTTTTACAGACATTTTTGTTATTGGGCATGTTCAATGGGAAAAGATGGATTTTACTTCTAGATTTTCCCCAACACTTACTGGTAGTTTCTTCAAAGACTTTGTAGAAGAGGCTGGAGGAATTGAAAGGAAAGCAGGGCTTCCCTATGAAGCATAACAGGATGTAAGGGTAAAGCAGAGAGGAGGTACACAGTATATGAGGGATTAACAGACCACGGGTAGCAAAAGGAGTGTGTGGAGAGTAGTGAAGGTATTTTAATTATTTATTCATGATCAGGACTGAAGATATGGCTCAGTGTTTTAGAGCACTGGAAGCTCTTTCAGTGGGCCAGGATTCAATTCCTAGCACTCACACAACAGCTCATAATCATCTGTAACTCTGGTTCCAGGGGACCAGATGCTCTCTTCTGGCCTCTATAGGCACCGGGCATGGCACACACATGGTGTACATGCAGGTAAAATACTCATACACATAAAAACCTAATAAACGTTTAAGGATCCAGTTATATGCACGAACTCAGATCAGTGGTGGTTACTTGTGCAAGACCAGCACAAGATCAAGCCAGTTAGAGATTCCAGCATAGATGGGGATGGGTACGTGAGATCTCATCCCTAGTTGAGAAGCCCCCGGGATATTGGCTATGATGGCTGCTGGGGCAAGAAGAATGGGCACGGGTAGGTTCTCATGACCCAGTGGATTATCCTACACCCATGCACATATGGGCACCACTGGCTGGACTTAATGGGTTAAAATAATAAGAAATAGGAAAAAACAAGAGGACATGAATTTGGGAGGAAGATGTATTGGAGGAATAGGAAGGGAAGAGTAGGGTAGATTTGATCACGATGCATTGTATGTATCATGAACATTTTAAAGAATAAAATATTATTTAAAAGATATTTAAGCCTCTAAACATTGTTTTCTCCCCCTTAGGTTTTTGTCTATTCGGTCTTTTCTTCAGAGCTAGGACAGAAATAGAAGTTTCTAGATTTTATTATAGGCCTGAAGAAAGACTTGATTTTGAACAGGCTGCTGTTGTGGTTGGGGTACCATGGCTATAGTCCAGCCGAGCTCCCCAGAGCTCTGTGTCCAGGCACATGGCCTCTGCAAAACCCCTCAGTTCTCAGTGGATAAGGGATCCTGCTGCACCCAGCAAGATGTTACAGGGGAGACTTGGGCGTTGGATGGCTGGTAGCTCTGCATCTGCTGTTTTGTTAGCCATCTCGGGAAAAGGCTGCCCTTTCTTGCCTATAAAGTTTGAACATCTTGACTTTATCAGAGTTCAGAATTAATCTGCACTTGTCCCTGAATAAGTTCTCAGATGAAATGAAGTATGTACTTATGTCGTGACCATCAGAGGAGACAGAAGACGACGATGACAGAATCCACTCTAGATGATGTCATGTGACAGGGACAGCTCATGGTGTTCTCCCAAGGGAGTCTGGTGTTCTGTCTGAGGATTCACCCTTTAAATTCTCTTTATTCAAATGGCTTGATCATATTTAGCACTGTGGGAGGTCACAAGGGTACATGCAGACACCTCTGAACTGGAGCTTGGGGGCCCATGGGAGAGAGGGGATGTCAAGAATTATAGGACTTTCAGGGAACAGGTATTTAAACTTCTGGGCCACAGAAGGTTGTGGGGTTAGCATATGAAGAAGACAGCTGGCAGTGAGGCAGACTGGAAACTCTGATCAAGGCAGACAGGTAACAGAGTGAGTGTGGGAAACCCAGGGCTGTACAAATGTGTGAGGAAGCACATTACAAAAGTAGCCCGTGCTGGGTGGTGGTGGTGTGTACCTTTAATCCCAGCACTTGAGAGGCAGAGGCAGGCAGATCTCTGTGAGTTTGGGGCCAGTCTGTTCTACAAAGCTACACTGAGAAACCCTGTCTCAAAAAAAAAAAAAAAAAAAAAAAAAAAAAAAAAAAAAACAGAACAAAACAAAACAAAAAGTAGCCCATAAAAGTTAAGGCTTGAGGCCAATTATCTTCCAACCTTTCTGACAAATTAGGAGCCTTAACCCTTTTTTGGAAATGAATTTTTAAATTTTATTTGTTTAGTCACTTACATGTTTGTTTATAGAAAGATGCATCTCCTTTTACTGTTCGCGTGCCCCTATTCTATTCCTTTTGCTGGGACACAAGAGTCTGGGAGGCCCAGTAGACGATGTGATATAAGAAACAGATCAAGACTGCCCATTTTCAGTGTGAGGTATGTTTGGAGCTAATCAGGTTACAGATGAGTGGGAGACACTACACCCCTCTTTTTTAGTTGTTGCCTGAAAATGCTTGTCTCAGAACTCTGAGAGCTGTAAGGTCTAAGCAGTCATTTGCTATATGACTGAGGCCACAATCAGAAAACAGGGGCCATCTCTACGCCCAAATTATTCATTAGCTAAAACCCAGAGTCCTACACCAATGAGAAAGGAAATTGGAAAGGGGCAAGTCTCAGCCTGGGGGAGAGGAGGACAGGACTTAAAAACCCTGTCTTAAGATATCAAGAGACTCCCCTGGCAAAAACTGATTTTACCAGACTTACTAGGAAATCGGTGCCAAAGCTCCCAGTGTAGGCAAGGGTGGCCAGCTCATGGTCACTTAGTTTGGGCTCATGGTCATTTACTGAGTTTGTTCTAATTCATAGATTCTAAGGTAAGACCATGACTTGGCACACAGAGGGTTAAGAATGAGGCAGGACAGGGCTCTGAGAAATTCTTATTGGAATCCAGAAATAAGGCCATCCAGAGTTCCCCTTTGAAAACTCTCCTGTCATAGCTGAGGACATGGCTTACTCTTCAGTAAGATGTCTGGGGGTGGAGGGATGGCAGCTCCATGTGCTTGTTTTAAATGTATATTTATAGAAAAGTTTTATAGTACTTTTGACATGTTTGCCTCCCCAGATCATATCCAGCATGGAAAAATGGAGCTGTTGGGATAAATTCTGTGACATCCAAACAACTGCTGACATTTCAGGCACTCTGTTCTTCTGCATTGGGATCTGCTGGGTGGAGTCCTGGATTGCTTAGAACTCTGCTGCCGTCTGTTCTTTGAAAGCGGGCAGAGCCGCCAGAAAGTTCGTTGTCTTATAGTGTGTCGTGTCAGTTTTATGAATGGTCTCTGTAGCCTGCCTTCATTCACAGTTATTTCTGCCTCCTGGATGTTGCTGTCATCATTTCCCTTCCATGAGTATGATCATTTCACAGGTAAATTACATAAATTAGCTACAATTAAGGACGTTAGACTTTTTGTTGTTGTTCTTGATAGTTCCTGTAATCACAGATTTAATGGAACAGTTGCTCAATTCATTCCCCAATTGTCTCCATTATTTAGCTTACTGGATGTTAGTAAAATCCCCTCCAGTCCTCCAAAATGGCCCTTTGGTGACCTTGCTTCATTTTTCTCGTATGGCCTTTCCCTCTGTTCCCTGTGGGCTCTGGTCTTGCTGGGATCAAGGTCACCGAGGGGTGGACTTTGCCTTGATCCTTTCCCTAGGGACTCTTTCCCATCCTCAGCCTCTCATGGAGTCAGTACCCACTGACTAATGACTGGAAAGTATCAAGGAAATGCTTGTTGTATTAGGAGTGTTTAAACATGAGCCAGACACGATCAGACTTTGAAAGGGAATGCTGTATGTGGGGTAACTACAGTGTAGCAATCTGCTCAGATAAAATTATTTGCCCTGTCTGTCAAATGTAAAACTTATTCCACTTAAAAAAATTTCAACTAACTTTTTAATGAAAAACTAATTCCATCAAAGAAGTGGGGTGCTTTAAAAGGCTTAACATCTAATAACTAACTCATAGTTTCTAAAATCTAAAAAGCTCTAGTTTCGAAGGCCCTTCCTTAAAAGGAAGGAAGGAAGGAAGAAAGGAAGGAAGGAAGGAAGGAAGGAAGGAAGGAAGGAAGGAAGGAAGGAAAGCTTCCCCTGAAACCAGGAGCTGCTTTAAAGGAGGAGCAGTGAATGGCATCCCCGGAACACATAAGTCTTCCTGTTGAGTGGCAGAGAAATGGCCTGCATGCCAATCAGAAAGTTAGCTGGATCAAACTGATACTAAAAAATTCCTATGTATAATTCATTTGATAGAATAAACATCTTATTTCACAGCTTTCTTCTCCAGAAGATGATGATCAGTAACAAAGAGGTTCAGAAGGCAGAGGGTTCAGGGGCCATAGAGCCGAGGAGGTCACACTGGTGGTAGTGATGGCAGTAATGTTAAGGAGAAGATTTCTGCATCCCTCTGTGTCTTCCTGAGGTCACTGGAGATGCTGATCCATACCTATATCCTCTGGCTGCTTTTGACAGAGCCTTTCAAATGCAACATATTTGACTCATTGGATTTTCAAATATAATAAAGAATTATATTTTGCAGTGAATTAAACTTAATATCCAGAGAGACCATGAAAGAAGACTGCCTAGAATCAAGGTCATTGTCTCATTAAAATCCACATGACAGCCTCTTCTCTTTTCTAGGCTTTTTCTAACCATATGCCCTCCTTTCACTATCCTGTCTCCATTGTCACACCACCTGCCACCCTAATTACCTATCTGTCAAAAGTGTATTGTTAGTCTCACTTACGGCTGTCACCCATTCAGTGACTTCTGCACAGAAGAACAAACTTAGCATCCTGTAGTTTCTCCCAGAAGAGAAGAAATTCAGTGATGACTATTCTTAGCAATAACAATAATCTAGGCATAATATATAGCACTGAAAAGGGTTAACGTGGATTTCCACTATTCTTAACTGGAAAACATTTGAAGCCCACTTAATTCCTTAAATAGAACAATATGCTTGTATCAAGCCAAGTCAGAGAGCTCAGATGCCAATGGCTGGTCAAGAGGGCAGAACACAGAGGATGTCTAGGGCATGAAGCGCATTTGGAATGCTATGACAATGCTGGACCCATTAATTACATGGTTGCCCTGACCCACAGGGTGACAATCAGTAAGAGAGCCCTGACATGAGGCATGGCCTCAGGAGGCAGTGATGCCAAGGTGGGGCATCATTTGACTCCTGTTGTTGAAAATGGGCCTCGGGCCTGACTGGTGTGTGTTGATGACAGTGGAACAGACAAGGCACAGTTTAAGCCTCTTTACCTAAAATTTGTCTAAAAGTTAAAATTGATTTTTAAAGGGCATTCTAGTCTAAAGGAGCTGTAGACAACAGTGGAAATGAGCATTCAGGGGGTAGCATTTACTGCCTTCAAGGCTGAGTGCAAGCCATGGCAAAGAACTATTATTGGAAGCTGACCTCACAGACTGCACAAGCTGTCTGATGGACTTTGGAAGAGTTCTCCTGAGCTGGCTTCTCCACAAATGACATGGGCATGTATGCTTAGATCTCCTTGACTCCAAAGGTTATATTAGGTTCGGAATTCCCAAAGCCAAGATAATCCCCATGCTCTGGAACAGGCCACAGGCACTCTAACACATCTGGGAGTACCAAGGGCCCCTAATGGCAAACTGAGCTACAGGACAGACTCGGCAGAAGGATCACACAGTGATTGGCTGGCTTCATGTGAGGGAAAGGTCTTTTTGTTTGTTGGTTTTGAGACAGGGTCTCACACTATGTAGTCCTGGTTGGTGTGGAAATGGCCATGTACACTAGGCTGGCCTTGAAATCACAGAGATCTGCCTGCTTCCTCCTGCCTTTGCATCCCAAGTGTTCCTACCATGCCTGGCAAGGAGGTCATTTCTGAAGGATGAACTTTTGAGTGACAACACATGGCTGCAGATATGGCCCAATGTATAAAAGTATTGATGCACAATCATAAAAACCCAGCTAACAGTTTTCAGCACCCACATAAGGCCTGTGCATGTAGTGTCTATAATCCCATCACTGGGAGGCCTGACAAGGCACATCCCTGGTGCAAAGTAGCCACTCATTCTGTCTAATCGGGGAGCTCCAGACTCAGTAGGAAACCTTGTCTCAAAAGGAAAGAAAAGGTAAGGTGGAGAGAAATAGACACTCTACACTGACCTCTGGCTTCTGCAAGTACATACCCATGTGCATGCCCATACAGCATGTGTGCACACAACAGACACACACTATAGCATGGAAAGTGTACAGAAGATTTAGAATCATACCCTTCAGAATTAGCTATGAAGCACAGAGGGATTTGCAAGGAAGCTTCCGGAATACAGATCCCAAGAGTTTTTATAAAGCAGGATTGATTTCTTATGGCTGGAGTGCTTAGATGCATCCTTGCATGTTTCCTACAGCCCTGTGTTTGGCATCAGAATGCTAGAGGTTAGAGCTATGTGTTCCCACAAGTACAGAGGACCCAGAAAATGTCTGGAGCAAGAAAAAACTCAACAAAGGTCTATGGACTTGGTAAATAGCACATGTACAAATGAAACACAAAGGTCTATTCTTAGCCTGACTTGGGATGCTGCCATAACTTCTAGTTTTGCTCTTCAAGAACAAAGGGACACACAGGTAGGTCACTGTGGGAGAACAAAGGAAGTATGATCCCATGCCAGCTCTGAAAAGCTCAGGCATGTAACCTGCATTCTTCTGGTGCAGAAAGCAGCCAGCATCTGCAGAATGCTTTCCTGTCTTTGTGAGGAAAAGCCAATATTCGTTTCAGCCTCCCTTGGGTGACTCAAAGTCACAATCTGCAAAATTTGAACATTCATCTAGATATCTCTTGGGCATCTCAGAGACTAACAGTACCTCTCTTACTCCAGAAGCAGAGGCTGGGCCATGCTTATATGGAACACTGAGTTATTTTTCTATGGCTGTGACAGAACCCCACTACCAGGACCACTTCAAAAAAGAAAGAGTTAACTGGGGTTGACAGTTGCAGAGGGTTAGAGTCCCTGATCATCAGTGTGGGGAGCATGACAGTAAAGCAGGCAGACATGTTGCTGGAGAAAACCTTAATTCCTTATCAGCAGGAGGAGTGGGGGGAGGGGGAGAGAGGGGGAGAGAGAAACAAAGCGAGAGAGAACATGCAAGTGTGAGAGACCACACCTTCTCTGACAAGGCCACACCTACTGATCCTTCCCAAAATAATCCAACCAACTGGGACCTAGCATTAAAATATATGAGCCTATGGTGGCCATTCTCAATCCAACTACCACACACACTAAAGCACAAGGTCAAAGTCATAGAACAGTGAAACTGAAACCCACTGTCAGGGGAAAAGCCAGGTACGGTAGGGCTGAGCCTGGCTCAGTGCTTTGTGTAGAGTTGTGTTCTAGTTGTTTTTGTATTTGTTGAACAGATGAATAAAAGATTTGGTAATCAGCCAATCTGATAAGGAGTAAATAGACAAGGCATCAAATCTAAGTCTGGACACTAGTCAGAAGATAATAACATGGTTGGAGCATTAGCAACCCTAGAAAATGGAAACGGAGGGGTGAGGATGAGTCTGGGCATATTGGATGTGGCATACAGGTAGACTCTCTCTCAAGACATAGGTGCTAGGAAATAAAATGAATAGGACTTAGTGCTCCATAAGATGGACCCCAGATCTGGCACTGTTAGGGGGCCAAGATTCTGTGGCTGGTATGTCACATGCCATGGGTGGGGGTACCTACTACTATTATACTGATAAATTAGCATAGTATTGGATTCCTAATGGCTTATTGTTATACTTGTAGATCAATACACCTCTCAACTTTCATCAGAGAAGTATCTTCTTGAAGTAGATGATTATCAACACAGGGACACACAACCGGACAACATGGGGATGATGAGAGACTACAGAAAGCTAGCCCTACAGGGGATGTCTATGTTAAACTCCTCTCTCCCAAGGCTCACGGATCCTCAAGGAAGAGGAGAGCAGAAAGACTTTAAAAGTCAGAGGACATGGACAATTGCAACAAAACCATGTTTTCCGGACATGACATGACAGTTGCCCTTATGAATTCATTGCATTTGGGACAGCGTGCAACCCAAGCCAGACAAAACCCTAGCACATGGAGGGGGACGTGACACACTGGTAGTTGCTGGGAGAGGGAGAGTCAGTTTTTGTTAAAGATGGGGGCCCCTGGTAGGTAGGTCACACTCTAAGGCAGCAGTTCTCAACCTGTGGGTCCAGATACCTTTGGCAAACTTCTGTTGACAAAAAAATACTTGCATTACATAAGTCATAACAGCAGCAAAGTTACCATTATGAAGTAACAATGAAAATAATTTTAGGGCTGGGGCCACCACGATGTGAAGAATTGTATTTAAGGGTTGAAGCATGAGGAAGGTTAAGGACCACTGCTGTAGGGGGTGGACCCACACCCGAGAGTTATCTGCAGCAGAAACTGGACTCAATGGGACCCAAAAATGAGGACAGGAGGTTGGGTTGGCAGGGAGCAAGAGAGTGAATCTGGAAGGAGTTGGGTGGGGGAGTGAATATGATCAAAATACCTTATACATAATTCCCCAGGAATTAATAAAACACTATTTTTAAAAGCTTGCCAGGGCTGGAGACAAAAATGTGAACTTAGCTTCAGGTGATAGTTAAAATTGTGAGAACAGAGCCAATGATGCCAGGAGATAGGAAAGAGCAGGGAAAGGGGTAAGAGAGAGAATTCTAGGACACACCTACACTTGAGAGCACTAAACTCAGTAAAGCTGGGAGGGCATGGGAAACAGGGGTGGGGTTCTACTGCAAGCCCAGTGACCTTGGCAACGGCATCACCATCAGCTCAGAGGACACTTAGATGCCATCTGTCTTCAGCCACAGTTGCTATATGCAGTGCTGTCTTAGGAAGGCTGGGACCTGATGGCTGGAAGGATTCAGGCGTTATGCTGGCCTGTCCCTGTCACCTGGCAGAATGTACCCAGGCAGTTTCCTGGTCAGCCCAGGGTTCCATGGAGATACAAAGGACCCCTTTAAGTGAAAGACCCCGCCCACTTAACGGTCTTTTCTGCCTGCTCCTCTCTTTCCTGCTGTTCCCCTGGGGCAGACCGGACTTTTCCTGTCTCCCTCTTCTCTCCTGTCCTCTCTGTGTGTCTCTCTGTCTCTGTGTCTCTTTACCTCTTTCTCTTCCCTTCTATCTCTGTTCCCAGTTGGCCAACACCTACCCCTCCCTTCGCTCCCTTTCCCAATAAACTCCATGTGGGTTTGATGAGTTTTGTGGTTGATGTTTCGTCGCCGGAAGCAGCAAAACAACAACAGTGGCAATCCCATTCTTCGTTCTTCGCTGCCTAGAACCCTGCTCACAGCTCAGTGGAGGCACCAGAGTGGGGGGAACCTCACTGTCTGGAGTCAACTGGAGAAGATGGCTGGCACTGGCTCCCTCAGCAATGTGTGTAGCACACCTTTCGCCTGCAGGAAGCGGGCAACATCTTATGTCTGAAACTTCTTTTGAGAGTTTTTTTTTTTTTAATTTAGTTTTTGTTTTTAATACATCCTGACTGCAGTTTCTCCTCCCTCCGCTCCTCCTACCACCCCAATCCCCTCTCCCACAGATCTACTTTCCTTCCATTTCCTTTCAGGGACATCCGCTGGACACAGTAAGACAAGACACAGTAAGACGAAGCATAAACCCTCTTATCAATCAAGGCTGGGCCAGGCAACCCAGAGGGAGGAAAAGCATCCTAAGAGCAGATGAAAGAGTCAGAGACACCCTTATTCCCCACTGTTAGGAGTCCCACAAAAACACCAAGCTGACAACCATAAAGGTCCTTTAAGGTCTTATCGAGAAAGGAAGCTCCTCTTGGGATCTTGTGGTGGGGCATCACTGAAGAGCTGCATCAAGGGACTCATCAAATTAGAGGGCACTCCATGTCCTGATTTATCTTCCCATGCTCTACATTCAACTATGAAATCATTTCAAAGATGGGGAAAAAAAAACAACCAAAAAACCACTACAGATTGATGCACAAGAAATATGACTAGAGCTTGTGCTGCCCTCTGCTGGTCATCATTACACATAGCAGAAATGTTCGTGTTTCCAAAAGAAAATGAGTATTACATTTTGTGACTAGGGTTTATAGTGCTGGAAGTTGCTACACATGCCACCGGAGGAGAAAAGCAATAATAAATCTCACCCAGATACGAACTCTGTGAGCTACAAGAGCAACATGACTGTGAGGTATTCTTACTGATCCAATAGTGGTACAAATGTCATGGGAATAACAAACCATTTTTAAAAAATGGATTTAGGGTTCACTTTATACGATGGAACCTACATCTGACACTGTCAATAGAGGCCAAGAACCTAAGACTAGATATATCATGAGCCCTAGGTGAAAACCTACTACTATTCTGCTAAATTAACATAACAATGAAACAATTTCTAAATATTGTTGTACCCATAGATCACTGGATTGTTCAACTGCCTCAGGTTCTTATAGTTACGATAATCCGGAGACTACAACTGGACAATGTTCAGGGAGTGAGAAACTTTGGAGCTCTCAGCCCTAAATGGACAGTCCTTATCAAATTCCTCCCTTCAAGGTTCAGAGATCTCTGTGGGACAGGAAGGAAGACTGTAAGGGCCAGAGCACAGGTGTGTGTGGGGGACTCCAAGGAAACAGTGTCTTTAGACACAGCAAGGTTGATGCACATATGAAGTTCAAAGAAATTGCAGCAGCACACACAAGACCTGCACAGAGAAGAGGAGGTAGGCACAAAGTCCTGCTCCAAACCAGGAAGGTGTTGATTACTGACAGCTGCTGCTAGAGAAAATGTTAGTTTTCCTCAATGAAGTGTCACTGGGTATGCCAACCATAGTCCAGGGCAGGCCCCATGCCCAGGAGTACTGGCCAGCACAAAAGGACTCCTCTCTCCCTCTCTCCTCCCCTCCCTCCCTCTCTCCCTCTCTCCCCCCTCTCTCCTTCCCTCCCTCTCTATTTCCCTCTCTCTCTCCCCCCTCTCTCTCCCCCTTCTCTCTGTAGGTGTTAAGAATCTTGGAGGAGTCTGGGGAGGTCAAAGAATACAATCAAAGTACATTGTATGAAAAGTTAAAAAGTTAAAAAAAAAACCCAAACCCAAGACTTAAGGGGAGAAACTAAAAATAGGAAAATGCTTTCTTTTCAATAATTTAGTTTCTGGTTAACACTGCATGAAAATGGACCGGCAGGTGATGTTTACAAGGGTTCACTCTCTGACCCTGATCCATAAAGACATGGTTAATTATCTTTGTTTGAAACAAGCAAGTCTTAAGACAGTCACAGTAAGGCAGAGGCTTGGCTGTAGAGATGGAGCAAAGCCACCCACAGTTTACTACAGACAGCACAGAATTCCTGGCCCTCCCTGTAAAACTTGGTGCCTTGCAGCCATCATAGTTTTGTATCTGTAGTGAGATTTTTTTCCTCTTTTTCTCATTTTTTTGAGACAATATCTTCCTATACATCCCAGGTTGGTTTTGAACTTAAGATTTTCCCACCTCAGGCTCCCTGGTACTGGAATTGCAGGCATACACTACAGCACCTTTACATATTATTTTATATGAGTGTTGGGGGTGTGTAATGTGTACCGTGTGCATGTAGGAGCTCAGGGGTGCTGGGAATTGAACCTGGGTCTCCTGAAAAGGCAGCATGTTCTCTCAATTGCACAGCCACCTTCCAGCCTGGATTTTTGTATTTATTAATATCACCAAAGGCCAGTGTGATGGGGTGATGTCCTTCTGTGTATATGTTTCTCTTACTGGTTGATGAATAAAACACTGTTTGGCCAATGAGGCAGGAAGATAGACAGGGCTAGGAAATGAGAAGGATGCTGGGGAGAGAGGCAGAGAGGAGCTGCAGAGAGTTGCCATGTAGCCGAGGAAGGAGTAACAGATCCGGGCATTCTCCCCTAAGCCAAGACTACATAGAAATACATAGATTTATAGAAATGGGTTAATAATTAAGACAGAGCTAGCCAATAAGAAGCCCTAGGTATCAGCCAACAGTTTAATAACTAATATAGCATTTGAGTGCTTATTTGGGGCTGAAGCAGTGATGGGACCTGGTGGGAAAAGAAAAACTCCACCGACACCAGTGCAGAAATAGCTCAAGAGGTTCTGTCTCCTGTCACTTTGGAGAAGGTTCTGGTGTCAAGAAGTCCATGCTTCATGTATGAAGGGACAGTAACAATCCTTCTCTTCCATTCTATGACTGCTGGTGCACGTGTCCAGGGCACAGAACTCTTCCTGTTTACTGTGTGTGTGTGTGTGTGTGTGTGTGTGTGTGTGTGTGTGTGTGTGTGTGTAGGCCAATGTTAATCCTCAGGTGCTGTACACTGTCCATTTAAGATTTCTCAAGACAAGGTCTTTCACTAGAACCTGAGACTTGCTGGTTAGGCTGGCTGGCCAGCCAGTGAGCCCCGGGGATCTTCCCATCTCCACACATCACAGGGTTTACAGGCATGTTTCTGGTTAACACTGCATGAAAATGGAATAACCATGCCTAGCTTCTCACACAGCTTCCAGAGATTGAATTGGTATCCTTGGGCTTTACAAGAACTCTACTGGCAGAGCCATCTCTCCAGCCCCTGTGGTGTATTCTTAGTGCCCCCTCTGGCACATCTATCCCAGGAGCAGCTATCAGGAAGCTGGGCTGTATTCACATTCCAAGGCGAGGAGCAGTCTGAGGCAGTGAGAGTCAAGCTGGCATGTTCTCTGAGCTCTGCCAGCGTCCTTCAGCTTCTCAGGAGTCAAAATAGCTAAGCTGACAGTTTCAGCAAATCGATGAATGAATGAGCGGTGAGGGAATGAGTGGAAACAAGGAAGTCATTTGATTGGACGGTGAGCATTCTGCCCCTCAGAGATAATGCCTTCTCTTTTACAGATTTCGAGACGCATTAGGACCAATGCTAAAATCAGTGGAGGCAAGGGATCCTTATTCATGCCCAGGCCTTATAGAGAACTACAACAGCAGGCGTTCCCTCCTCTGAGTTTTGAGAGAAGGGCTCAGTGGCTCACTTGACAGGTAAAGATACCGATGACAGTTTGGAATCCATCTCTGACAGTTGGGGATTTAAACCTGTACTTCATGCAGAGGCGGTTGTTGGTACATACAGACACACCTATGGCTGTCTCAGCAGGGGCTGCAGCTGACCTGGCCATACACAAGGCCCGTGGCTCCTACCCACTCACACACTGTCTGCACACCGGGCCTTGGATTTGGGAAACGTGGCACTTTGATGAAAGATTCGTGAATAAATTGGGTGATATTGTTCAGTCTCACAGAGGAAGGCAGTTCTAACACCTCCTCCCACATTGATGGAACTTGGGACATTTGGATTCGTGAGACAAGCCAGTCACACAGGATTGTGCTGAGAGAGGGTCCATCCTTAGGGTTGTCACACTGAGAAGGAGAAGGAGTGGTACCTGCCTTCAGTTTCTGCTCTGACTCCTCTCTGTGAGGGACAGTGACATGGAAGTATAACCCAAACAGATACTTTCCTCTCCAAGTGCTTGTCATGATAATAGAAACCTCGCTAGGACTCTGTAGCAAACAGACCTAGCTAGACTAGGTGGCGAGTAAGTCCCAAAGACATGCCCACCTATGCCTCTCCAGAGCTGGAGTTACTTGTGCTGCTATACCTGGCTCTTTTTGTGGGTGCCGGGGACCCACAATCAGGCCCTCATGCTTACGTGGAAAACACAGCTGAACCGCCCTCATAGCCTGGCTACATGTTTCTAAGTTTTATGCCAAGAATAGGGGCTACAAAGATGGGTTAGACATGATTCCTACATTTTGACACTGTCTTAACATCTCCTTGAAAACATTGTAAATCTGAATGTGCTGTTTTATATTTTCTTTTCTCCAGAATTCCCTCTCTCCTGATAAGCCTTGGTATCTGGCCACAGAAAGTTCAAATTGGTAATTATTATTCGGCAGTACTAACAGTAGCGATAATAAGTATCGAGGTTTGACATGGTGCAGATTCCAACTTCCGGAGCCTTCACTAGGCCTGCTGCTGCTGTTGCAGAGGGCACAGGTTCCGGCTGACACGCCTTGCACAGCAGGGGTGGTTCTGTTGCTCCTCAGTGTAGGGTAGGCTGGGGAGAGGGGTGGGCAGGAGCATGTGGGGGAGAAGGAAGGAGGGAGGGAGTGCATTTAATGTGGTGCCCAACAGTGCAATCAATAGGTGCTGTCCACTGACTATCAATTAAGGCGCAATTATGGCCTCTGCACTCGGATTTTGATAAGCCGGGGACTGTGCCTGGAAAGCTGCCAGATAAACAATGGCTCCAGGCAACTGCATCCCATGTAATGATGCAGGGCTCTTGTGGAGTGAGGTGTAAATGAGGACTTTGCTTTGCATGTGGAGACAACACAACCAGAAAAAACACCAAGAAGGACAAGTAGGAGGGAGACAAGAGGAAAGCACATCCTCCATGAGGCTCTGGAAGAGGCTGGAAAAGCACTTGGTTAACCGTACACCAACTTACTGTGGGGTAGGGGTGGGAGCAGAACACTGTGTACTTCCGAATGATGCCATTCAGCTTGAGCGGGGGCAGCCAGGACACGAAGACCATGGAGGCTGAGGCTGCGGCTGCCTTGACGCCAGCAGGAGGACCTGGAACTAGAAAAGTCCAGGGTTAGTCACAGGGTGAAATGGAGCCTCCAATGGCTGCCCAGGGGTAGCTCCTCCCCAGGGACTGTCTGATGGCCCAGACCCTCTCCCTCCTCAGCTCTTTGAGGACCAGTGTCAAAGGTCCCAGGGTGTTCCCACATCGACACTGATGATTCCAGATATCACTGTATTTGGAAACAGGATCTTTAAAACGGCAAGGCCCTGTTGAATGCTCAGTGATGGGAAATTGGAAAAGACAGGATGAAAAGAATATAAGAGCTGACAGATGGGCTGGGATCCTTTAAAAGAGGGGTTGGGGTCCGACACTGGATATCAGAGTTCTGTGAAGTCAGAATCTTCCTGTCCTCAACTGCCTGAACTGCATTGCTGTGAGGGGTGTGGAGAGAGGGTGGGGATGAGAGGGGGTGAGGGGTGAGGGTTAAGGGGTGAGGGCAAGGGTGAGAGCAGGGGTGGGGGGTGGAGATGAGGGTGAGGGGTATGACAGGATGCAAAGAACACACAAGGCTGTTGTGCTATTGGCTTATACCTACTACACAGGGTACATCCCTATTTTCTGAGGTACTAGAACTCTAGGAAGGACTGATGTACTCACAGGGCACAAAACCTCCAGTACCTATTGAAGGGCTGCATGGCTGGTGATCGTGTGAACACACATGGATATGCTCGCACACACATACACACATGCACTCACACACACATGCATGCACACACACACACACACCTGCAACACATGCATACACACACACACACACACACACACACACACACACACACACACCATCATCTTTGGGTTCACTAAGATACAGTCACACATAGCCATATTCTCTGTGTGGTTTGAATGAGAAATTCCTCTAAAGGCTCCTTGTTTGAACACTTGGTTCTCAGTAGCTGTTTAGGAAGTTATGGGATGTTTAGGAGGGGCAGGCTTCCTGGAGGAGAAAGTGCATCACTGAAGGGGGGTAGCATGTTGAGAGTTTGCAACCTTACTCACTTTCTGTTCTCGCTCTTTGCTTCTTGTGTGAGGAAGCCGTGCGACCAGCCAGCTTCCTTCCTGAAGTTGCTTTTGTCGGTGGGTTTTCTCACAACAACAGAAAAGCAACTAATATGCTCTCAACACTTCTCAGGCTATACAAAGCTCAGGAAACAGTGGCCAAGGGGTCTGCAGATTGCAATGTGCATTTCTTTTACCCTCATTCAGCTTTACCTTTAGATAACTCACTAGGGAGAAGCTGCTGTGATGCTACAGGGTGGATGCAGAGATCACACTTTCCACCTACCGTTGGCCTCAGAGACTCACATGCATTAATGACACGCTCGGTAAATATTTAAATGTAAACAGAGCTGGTTCTGTGTATACATACACTATGTGTGCTTTTCATAAAGGGATGGAGGTTGAGTTTAGTGCACGCCTTGGAGTGGAAATAGCTACTGAAAATTAATAGATCGTGCTTTGTTTGTGCTCTTTCCTTGCATGGCTATGCTTAGGTTATAGTTTGGGCAAATAAAATGATATTAAGATTCGATCAGTGTTTTAGAATTCAGAATTCATTGGGCTCAAGAGAATAAAGCTGCGTAGCAAATCAGCTCATATGCTCTCCTGACAATGACAAATCTGTGTGTTTTTATTGAGCTAAGGGTTCTGAGAAATCTAAAAACTCAACAATTCTCAAGGTAATGGCCATGGACACAGCACTACAGCTTATGGATCTGAGACTTCTATGCTTGGGCCTTTGGATCTGACCACAGGCCTGAGAACATGTCTATGAGCCCAAGAATCTTTACGGACAGAGAACTGGCAGGAGAGTTTTCCTCACTGTATAAATACCTGCTTATATTAGTCATCCAATGGCAAGCACCTGCTATGCTGGTTAGTGTTTTGTCAACTTGCCTCCATCAGATTGTCTGTAGGAAACTCCCTCCATCAGATTGTCTGTAGAGCATTTTTTTTTTTTTTATCAATGATTGATGTAGGACATTCAGCCTACTGTAAACAGTGCCATCCTGGGAAGGTAGGCCTAGCTGAGCAAGCCAGGAGGAGCAAGCAGCACTCTCCATGGCTTTGGCATCAGCTCCTGCCTCCAGGCTCCTGCTTTCAGTTCCTGCCCTGACTTTCCCTCACTGATGGGATGTGATGTGGACACTGAGATAAACCCTTTCCCCGCCCTTGTTAGTGTTTTGGTCACAGCAACAGAAAGCAAACTAAGACACTTGTCATTTCTAAATTATGAAATCTCTTTCTATCCAGTCTCTGCTCCATTTCACTTCAAAAATGCCAGCTTATCCTAAATAAATACTGACATTCAGTTCTGAGTTCCCTTTGTCCACAGCACTGGGGGTGAGGGGGATTCCCTACCTCCTCCATGGGATCTGTAGAGTCACCTACAAGTCAATCACATCGACATACACTGCCTGAACCAGATATAAATGCAGATTAGACGTTAGGCCTCAGGGTCAAGTACTGAGGTAGCAAACTACAGTTTCTAAGACTGGATGATTAATTAAAAATTGATCCCAAATTTCCAGTCGATGGCTGGGGAGGCCTTCCCTTTTTATTGGATTTCCATACATTCTCCTGAAAAATGCTCATGTCTAATTTCATGTTACAGATCAATTTCCTTCTTAAATAAATAATAGAGATATTTGTATCATCATCAGTGATGGAAAGGACGATTTCACCATGCTCTGAGGGAGGGTAGTGCAAAGAATGACATAAGTTGTGAGGGGCAGCAGCCTTCTGCATGTCAGCTTGAGGCTTGGCTACTTCACTTCCCTTTTCATACAAGCATCAGTATGGTCTGAGGGATGCAGCAACTTGGTCCCCTGTTGTTCTAAGAAAGTAAATTGCTCTAAGTCTTGTGGGCAGCTGGGCAACAACACCAGCATCCACACAGCCCTCTGCCACATTTTACAATTAAACAACAGCTCTTCTCATTCAGGACTTAGCTTTGTGGATAGCTCACGACAAGAAGGGTGGCTTCCAAAAGGCACTGCATTGTGACTTTAGATTTCCTGGAATGATCCGACGTCACTGGGTAGAACTCAGCAATGGCTGCATATTCTTGGGAAGAATGGCCCTCGTGTTCTATAAAAACTAAAGGGAAGTGAGGACTGACATGTGTGTAGAAGATGCCTCAATGTGAGGAGGCCTGGAGAGTTGGTAGAACACCATGAGGGGGTTGGTGGATGAGATTGTAGGAGAGAGAGCAGTGCCTGGCTCCCTGAGGGGAGAGCGGAGTGGAGGCAGGTGACGGTACTTTCTGGATGTCTGGTCATCATGGGCATGAAGGATAGGAGGTGGGAAGGAGAAGGAGGTCCCCTCCTTGCATCCAAACCTGGGTTTCAAGCTTTGCTTCTAGGACATATGGGGGCTGGAATGGAAAAATAGCATGCTTGGGGTCCATGCAGGTGGGGGCAGAGACATCAAACCTCCCAGTACCAGCTGGTGATGTAATGGGCCACAGCGAGGGCTCTCCTCCCTAACCTGCCCCACTCTCTGGGGTGGAAGATGGCTAAGTTCAGATCGTGTCTACACAGCACTTGGGTGCTGCCAGGTCCTGGGTCAGCCTGGGTCTGGCATGACCCTATGTGGGGTGCTTCTGGAAGGCTTCTTGGTCATCCATTGACACTGCTTGCTTCTTCCTTTATCCAACACTGCCTTTCTCACCACTGCTCTGCTGTGCAAGAAAGCCTAAACGGCTCCTCAAACAGCTCTGACAAGGACACAAGGAGTTTCCCTCAAAATAAAGAAAACTGCAGGATGGCCTATGTGGAGCAGCTGGTCTAGAGCCAGAGGGGAGTTAAGACCTACTTAGTCAGCATGAATCCTCATACGAATTCATAAAAAAAAAAAAAAGCCACAAAGCCTTGAAGTCCAGAGCCTTTCCAAAGGGATCCAATTTATGTGGAGCGAGACTTGGGCCAGTCTGTAATTTTTAAGCCAAAGAGCTGACCCTGGTAGTAACTAGAGTTATCTGAACAAGGCACAAAACACGAAGCAAGCATGGGAGCCCTGGGATAAAAGGTGGTTGTGATTGAAACAGACAAACAAGACTGATAAAACAAAGAAACATAGAGGAAGAGGAGAAGAAAGGGGGAAATAGGAAGGGACAGAGGTAGAAAAGGGGGTGGGATGAGGGAGGAAAGGCTGGGAAGTATTTACGGGAAGCAGGATCAATCAATGGTTACATCAAGCAAGGTAGTTAGTTGGAGGTGGAGGGCCTGACTCATGCCGGGCTATGCAGAAAGGCAGTGAAGACAAATAAATGAGCTCAAGAGTAGACTGTTGGGCAAAGGCCCAGGGCAAGCCCTCTGATTTGCCTTCAGCCATGACTTCTGCACAGGCATGAGACCAGTGTGTCCCGGGTTGTTTAGGATCTGAGCTTCCCACTCAGTGGCCACACTATGTCTCACCATCCTCTTTGGTGCGAGTGAAGATCTGCTCACTTCGGACGCCATCCCCTGCACGGGTGAAGGCCAGCACCTGGATACTGTAGTTGGTGTATTTCTCTAGTCCATCCAACTCCAAGGAAGGCTGCGTGGTGGTGACGTTCCTAATCTCGCCCAGCTCTGGAGAACAAAAACCAAAAGACAGGACCTCATTACCAAGCCTGTCGCACTCCCTGGCTGACCTTCTACCTGTTACACAAAGAACAGGAAGGAGCTGGGCAGAAGTGTCACAAGACACCACCGCCATATACTGTTTGCAAGAAAAATAACCACCTATAATAAAATAATCAAAATGTCTGAAAAGACAACTAAACAAAAACAGAAAACAGATCTGGAAAAACAGCAATTCACTCGGTAAATCAAATTCCAGCATCATGGTGCCACTCTTGGAAGGCCTCATGTCAGCAAACAGTGCTGTGTGCCTCTCACCAGCGAGCTGTCTCCAAATACTTCACCGAGAACCTTCTACTATTCACAGAGAAACTTCTACTAGGTGAGGATTCCATATATCTATGTGTGTGTGCAAGCACGCATGTGTGCATGCGTGTGTTGGTCAATCTTTTGCCAGCTTGACACAGCTAGCATCATCTGGGATGCTAGTTGAGAGAATACCTTCATCAGATTAGTCTATGGGCATGTTTGTGGGACATTGCTTTATGAATGATCGATGTGGGAGGGACAGAGCCACTGTGGGTGGTGCCATACGAGGCAAATGGCCCTGTGTATCTAAGGAAACAGGCTGAACAAAGTCATGAAGAACAAGCCAGTAGTAGGCAGTGTTCCTGCCTTGAGGCTCTGACCTGACTTCCCTTCATGGTGGGCTTACAAGCTGTAAGCAGAACTCAACCTTGTCCTCCCCAAGTTGCTGTTCATTGGTGTGTTTTAACCCAACAATAAAAATCAGACTGAGAAACATATTTTGCATGTGTATAGGTGCACACATGTATGGGTACACATGCACATGTATGTTTTGATGTTGTGAATCATCATTGCTCATGCCTCCATCTTACTCATTGAGGCAGGATTGCTCAATCAAACCCAGAACTCACTGATTGATATGCCTGGCCTTGCTTGCCAGGTTGCCTAGGAGATCTCTGTTTCTGCCTTCTAAGAGTAAAATTACAGGTAGGTCATTATGCCATGTGGCATTACATTGGTTATGGGGATCTGAATTCTGGTCCTCACACTTATGTGGTGGGTGCTTCAACAACCGAACCATCTCACAAGTTCATCATTTATATATATATTTTAAGTTCTACTGTAGCATATTCAGATTTTAGAAATGCAAGCTAATCTCAAATATCTGAGCTAAGATGCACACCGCAGGAAAATTCCGTCTCTACCCTACATCACTGACTGCAGTCACCTAGGTATCCATAAGATCCCCAGCACTCGGTTGGCTTCTGCAACTAAACCTACACCTTGGTAAACAAAAGAAGCAGTGACTGTGAGGGGTAAAAGACGAGCAGTTTGGCCGGATGAAGGAGGGCTTTCTCAAGGGGTGTGTATACCAGGGTTTTAAGATGTATTGGTTCAGCCATATTGAGGCATTCTTGACTGTGTGTGCTGCCTCAATATGACTGAACAAACCTTTAAATGAGACTTGCATTGGAGCTGATCTGTGTGGCTCAGCTCAGTCCCCATTTTACCCTGAGCGAACTCTTCTCTGTGTTACTGCTGAAGTGACAGGCGATGCTTGTGCTAAATCTGCCTTCCTCTCCTGAGTGGGATCCAAGAGTGCTCCTCAGAGGTGGAACACCATGCCTCTACCCCAGGCAGAAGGCACATGGCAAATGAGAGCAAGTGAAATGATGCAGCAAGTGTCTACACAGTTGTGAGGCCCCGAGTTTCCAATAGAAGCCAGTCACTTCCAGAGGCAGTGGCAGAGCAGAAGGAGGCCTGGGGTCTGCTCTCCTGGGGCTCAGGGCCTGTGAGCAGGGTGGTTGGTACTACGTGACAGCCATCTTACTAAGGTGAGGTGAGAAGCAGGGGCCCAGCAGACACTTGCTGGGTAGCTGGCTCAGTGAAGGACACCTTTGATATGTCCCCAAAGTATTAAGAGCTGTGTTCCTGATCTCCTGTCTCAATGGAGGTGGGGACATGCCAGGCCAGCTTCCTCAGGTACCAACACTGCCCGTAGGACCAAGATGGACAAACCAAGCCAGCTTAGCAGTTCACAACTCCACACTCATCATTTGACAGGCAGCGAGCTAAGGACAGAAAAGCGATACCTTGCCAGGACAAGGCTAGGATCCCTGAGAGCTTGGACTGTAGAGTCAGGCTGAATGGCCTCATATCTATGGCACACAATCTTGGATACTGGGTCTCGGACACTTGGTAAACACAGGGAGATGGGGTTAGATGAATGTGTTATCCAGTAGCTTTGGCTGTCTGGGTCATTGCAGCACATTGTCCATCAGCATCCCACACAGAGGGTCAGATGTCAGCAGCCACCTGCTTTGAGATTATGACATGTGGTTTATGTGAACAGCATGTGTATAGTGTCCATGTAATGCCTGTGAAAAGTGTATGTTGTGTGCTGGGTTATGACATATGTGTTGTGTAGTAACTATAGTGTTGATGAATAAAATACTGTGTGGCTAGTGGCCAGGCACGAAGGATAGGTGGGGCTACCAGAGGAGAAGAATTCTGGGAAGTGTAGGCAGACAGAGCCACCATGTGAGCCCGGGAAGAGAGGACACATGAGGAGTTCTCTGGTAAGATAAGACCACATGGAAATACTTAGATTACCAGAAATGGGTTAAAAATTAAGACAGAGCTAGCCAATAAGCCCTGGCCAATGACCAACAGTTTTATAACTAATAAAGCATCTGTGTATTTATTCAGGGCTGAAAAGCAGCTGCAGAACTGGGTGGGAAATCTTGTAACAATGCTATGATTTCTAAAGCTTGATTTGTGTGAAGACTGTAGTTGTCAACTCTTTTGTTTTTGTGGGTAGCCTCTGCTGGCTTGGTCCACGTGCATTAGTGTCCAGCCCCTGTTCATCAGTCCAGAGTCTCTTGAGAAAGCCCTACTCTCTCTCATTTCACAAGCTCAGCCTAAGAGATGTTCAATTAATTTGTTCTGCTGTGGATTTGATATGTTAGTCTCTCTAGGCTGTGTCTCCATGCAGGGTAGTGTGGGAAGTGTGAGACTCCACTCCAAAAGGAACCAGGCCTGGCAGTCAGTTCTGGAAACACATCTCTTAGAATAGGCACAGTTGAGGGTCACACACTGGCAGTGACTCAGCAGAAGGTAGCATTTGCTATTGTGCCTTCACTTCTTAATCCGATGGCAACAGTGGAGCCATCTGCAGCTGTGAGGCTCAGTATGTCCCTTATTGTTTGGGGATGGGACCTGCTGAGAGGAACAGACCCAGTGGTCCTGAGCAGAGGAACTATAGACTCTAGTATCTGAGCTTTTTACCCAACTCAGAGGAAGGCAAGAAATGGAGTCTATATCCAGGCAGAGGAGAGGCAGGAAGAAAGAAGGCAGGATACAAGGGGATAGGAAGTGAGAGGCAGGAAGGGAGGAGGTGCAAAGTGAGGGGTGGAGAGAGAGGGGACAGGAAGTGAGGGACAGGAAGAAGGGAAGCAGGAAGATGGAGGCATGACAGGTACAGGGGCCAAGGCATGGGAGCATCCAGGAAAGATGTGTGCACTGTCTAAACTGGGGTTTTGGGTTTAATGGCTCCTCATGGGGACAATTACATGCTTCTTGGGTGTTGTGGCATTTTTCCCGGAGCTCTCACATACTTTTACTATAGGGACTATAGTAGATCTATTTGGATAATAAAGGAGTGATGTTTAAGGGTACATGTTATGTATAACATTCCAAATAGAGATTTATGGTTGAAGATGCCTTCAGTTTTGACATAGACACTCACAATTTAGAAAATACTGAAATGTCTAATTTTCCCAACTGCTATTTTTTTAGTTTGCTTCAAGCTGCCATTTTAAAGCCATATAGGCTCAAGTGTCAGGCGTGTTCCTTGGAAAAGAGGATCCCCCCACAACCCAATTTCAACCTAGGAAGGGGGTTTGCAGGGGTGTGAGGCACCCCATGGAAACATGCTCACCATCCCCGCTGAGGCCTCTTACCTCCGTCCATGAGGTTGGCCCAGTAGATGACCCTGAAACCCTGGAGAATCCCATTCAAGGCCTCCTTGGACAGTGTGGACCAGGAGATTGATATGCTCTCTGGCGATGTTGCTATGGCTTGGACGTTTTCAGGAGGGTAACTGGGCACTGCAATGAAATGATCAGAACCTATCATAGCAGCAGGTGGGTCTATTAACAAAGCAGCTAACTTATTCTAACATGCAAAACCAAGGGGGATGTACTCATTTGTGCAAGGAAAGGGAAAGCAGCACCGTTCCCAACAGGAATGTCACCACTCAGCTGAGGGTCTTGAGGCTACACAGCTCCTCTTTCCCACTTTCAGGAATTCACCCTGGACTTGAATTGAGTACACTTCAAGGCCTATCGACTGTACCACTTGCCTGCTTTGCACTCCCACAGCCACCCTGGCAAACTATGGCTTTCACTGACATTTAGCACACACAGCACTGGATTAGGAGGCTACTGGGAAATGTGGGAGAGAAGAAATACAATCACACAGCCACCCTACCTCAATCCCCAAGCCTCCTTTTCAGGAGCATAAGGTTTTATTAGAAGCAAGAGAGAAAATGAAATTAGTAGTATTTACTCATTGATTAACAGGGTCTCTCCATGCAGCTGTGGCTGGCCTGGAACTTGCTCTGTAGTCAGTCCAGGCTAGGCTCAAACTCACAGAGGTCAGCTTGCTTCTGTCTCTCAGCTGCTGGGATTAATGGTGTCCACCAGCTTATACACTATTTTAGATATTGACTCTATGACAACTTTAAATGTTGGCTCGAGGAGAGAGTGCCAAGTGTTAGCTGAAACCAAGTCATCAAAGTACAAATGGAAAAGCAGAAATAATCCCTCCTGCAGAGTGTGTAGCTAGAAAACATTCTGGTCTTCCATATTCTAACTAGCTAAGCCTTCTCTCCATGCTTTCTCTGGTCTACAATCAAATGGCTCACTGTACCAAGAGTTCTTTAAATGGCAGTGTGCCCAAGCTACCATGTGCAGAGAGCCCTTTGGATAGGAGGGTTCATCAGGCACTGTTGGGCTGTTTCTCTGGATTTAGAGGAAGTGTTATGAATTCATGTTGGTCACTAGGGGGCGCACGATCACTATGGGATCTGCTCCAGAGAGCCTGGGACCTTTTCAGTGGGTTTTCTTCGGCCACAGAATGCTTGAAAACAGAAAGCAGCCATCAGAGACAGAGAGAGAGAGAGAGAGAGAGAGAGAGAGACAGAGAGAGAGAGGAGAGGTAGCAATAAAATTAGAATACTATACAGCAAAAAAAAAAAAAAAATCCCAAAGGCTTCTTGACACTGGTTTGGGGGAAAGACTTGTAATATTATATTTCTGCTCTCTAGATGGGGACAACTTTGGTTTTGCTAATACAAAGCCCACTTTTGTGGTCAAAAGTCAAAGAGGAAGACTCAGGAATGCATTTGGGCTTTTGAGTGAAGACCCATCCAGGGCAGGAGTGAATTGATGTGGTGGGTTAGGCACTTAGACCCAGCAACAGGGAGTCAGGCTGCAGGGCAGAGAGAGGACGGTCTGCCACAGACTGCGCATGCCCAGACCTACCGTCCTCCAGGGTGGTGGTGATTATCTCCTGAGAAGAGGGTCCCGTGCCAGCGCGGTTGCAGGCCTGCACCACCAGGCCATACTGGGTGAACTTGTTCAGGTTGTCCAGGGTGTACACCTCGCTGTCCCCGGTGGTGTCGATGCTAATAATGTTGAATTGGAAGTTGCCTCCCGTGCTGTACTCCCGGTAACCTATTTGGTAGCCACGTATGATCCCGTTTTGTAAATGTTTCTTGGGAGCCTAAGCAGGAAAGAGAAGAATATACTCAGGGAAACCGAGGCAGGAGAATCATCACATGCAAAACAACTTGGGAAAAGATAAAGCTAGACAACAGGAAGGGCAAGCGTGGCGGCCACAAACTCCGCACAGCTCTCGCATGGCTGGAACCTAAGCTAGCACCTGACTGCATGTCTGCTTTTCCTTTATGTTGATCCCTGTAAGCCTGAGATAAGTGTTAATTCCTAAGTCAGGCACTGCAGGACATCAACAACTGTAACCAGTGGTAGATATATAATAGAATTAGGTCACTACATTGTCATAAGGGTCATTCAAACCTATAAATCGCTTATTTCTGTAATTTTCTACTTAATATTGTCAGGTTGTAGTTGATGGGCATAGGGGTTGTGTAATGGAAGCCATGCATATTGGAGTGTTTCTTTCCTGGCCACTCCTCCTTCACCTGTGTGCATGGCATCTGGGACCCGACCTCTTCACCCTCTGCAATGCTTATACTGTGACCCTCACTTTCCTAGGATGTCAGCCACATTTAAGTGGCAGGAGAATACATCTGAAACTGTGGCATCTGTGCTCCAAGCCCCCAGGTCAGAATGCTGTGGTGAACTTGACTCACTGGTGGGAATACATTCTGCATTTGTAGTGTTGGAACACATACCAGCTATCTCACTGTGAGGTAGACCTTCTAGCTCATCACCTAGTGGCCTATCTAATATCTTCCTAACATCTATCTAACATCTATCTATCATCTATCATCTCTCTATCATCGCCATTATCATCATTTTTAAATCTGTCATCCATCATCTTCCATCATCTATCTTCCATCTATCATCTGCTTTCTATCATAATAGATCTACCATCTGTCTATCTCTCTATCATCATCTATCTATTGTCTCCTTTCAATTTATCTTCTATAAGTTAATTACAAACTATGGATCCAGACCTCTCAGGTTGTGTAAACCTTTCTGAAGCTCAAAAGAACTAAGAGTGCTGAAGGAGATGGGAAGTAAAGACAAGAGCTTTGGAGGGTGGTGACAGGCTAAGTGCCTGACTGCCAGGTCAAGTCCAGAAGGAAGTGACAAGTGACATCTGTGAGAAATGGTTCATGGATACAGAAGTCAGGTGGGCTTGTAAGGGTGGCCTAGGTTCAGCAAGTAGAGTTGGGGATGTGTGGGAGAAGCTGGTGGGAAGTGGTAGGGGTAGGGTGCCTGCAGGCCACAGAAGAGAAGCATGATGAGAGGGCGTGGGTGGAGTTCCAGGGCAGAACAAGTCTCTGAAAGTCAGGTAACAAGAGAACCAAAAGGTGCTGGGTAGGGAGTTGGCCTGGATGAGCTCAGCAGATACTGTGTAGCCTGACATGCTCTCCTCCAGAGGAACAGGTGCCCCGGGCTGCTCCAGGACACAGTATGCCTCACAGAGAACAGTTCCATTCATTTATTTGTAATATTTTAAACTCTTAAATAATGCACAAATGCTGTGTTATCAGTTCTTTATGGGGCCCATTATGCTTATAGGTCCTTCTTACAGCAAATCTCTCCCTGTGTGGTTTCTGTGGGATGCAGTGGCTGTCCTGTCTGTCAGGCTGTGTGCACATGGGTGTATGAACTCACAGCTGGAAACCAGCCATGCTGGGCATTTACTATTTCAGTGAGCGCTGGGGTAAGACCCTGATGTAGGACATCATGCTTTCCTTTCATCTTAACATTGGTGGTCTTTTGTCTTACAGAATACCTAAAGATATATATATATATATATATATATATATATATATATATACATATATATAGTTTTAGAATCAGAGCCCAACAAAATCGCTACACCACACCTGCCAACTTGCAGGTATAACCTCTAGCTAGTTAATACAATTAATTTTCCTGTAAAAATCATTATATTATGCAAGCCAATTTTACTAACAAAGAGATTTATTCTATTTCATGTAGCTTCTTTTGTAATTATCAGATAAGTGGCTCAAGTATAGATGATAATTTTTGCAAATTATATTCATATCCATTAAAAATGCCTTCTAATTTTTCAGATGGCTCCCTGCAAGGCTTCGAGAGAAAGCCAGTCCGAATCACAGCATGAAGTCTATGCAGGCAGGTATACAGTGGAGCCAATGCCTCCAAGAAACTTGTCTACAGCAACTGGCTTAGAATCCTAGAAGCAGCCATGGGAGCATCTTGTTGAGCCTTAACGCCTCAAGCCTCAAGAGAGTCAGATGGGACCATGGTCTCTGTCTTTGTGGTTGGAAAGCACTGTATCTAGTTACCTTGGGAGACAAGCAAGCGCTGTGCTCTGCTCATTTGTAAGACTGTGTTTAAAATGAAAGCAACATTGTTGCACAAGCTCGAGACAGTTAAAAATTGCAACACAGACGGGACTTCAGAGAACCCTTTTAGCTGAGGAGCTGTTGATGGCTCCTGGGGAAGACAGAATCACTTTTCCTTAGGATTGTGGCCACTGGTGGGTTCTCCATACCCCCAGTGAGTATCCCCACACCCATGTGCATGTGGGCAGCACTGAGTGCAGTAGGTTAAAAGTTATACCAGAAAGACGTGACGTTGAGAGGGAGATGTAATGGGGGTCCTGGGGGAGCTAGGACGAGGATGAGAGGAGTGGATAAGATCAAGATATGTTGTACACACATGTGGAATATTCAAAGAAAAAATGAAAATGAAAATTTACTTAAAATTACATCTTTTTGGAAGATGTACATTTCTGTCCATATTTTGGAATAAAGGATATTTCCCTCACTTTATGCTTCTGCAAAATATTGCCTAGGATCATTACTTTACATTGTTTTATTATAGGAGTCCAAGGTGAGTGCCCCATGTAAGCCTGTGTGTATTTGATCTGGTTCATTTTCTTAACTAAGTTGAGGTATTCCCTCCTGTATCGTTTGCACATAGTCTATAATTCTGCATCAGGTGACGGGGGCACAATGCCTGAATCCTAACACTTCCCACCTTTGTTTATTATTAAAAAGGTGAAAGGTTAGGCATGGCAGGTTAGAGAAGGAGGGCACTGAGTTCTGGAGACTGCTTCCTGCTGATCTGGGAGAGGGGCATTGACCATCTTTGGGGGACCTGAGAAAGCTGGGGTGCTGCCACGTCCTGGGGTAGATGGTTGTTTCATTGTGGTCCAGGCTCCAGGGAACAGCACCACTGCCACCCTGCCTCTGAAGCGTCACGTACACAGTTAGCAGCACTAACTACCCAAACCTCCATGCCTCGTCCAATGCCACCACGGTCATCTCAACATCATCTCAGCTCTCCTGCAGAGTCCATCTGAGACACATCTGCTACACCAAGAGTATTCTCTTCCATTCCACTCCCCAGTCTCACTTCAGCGAGGAGCCGTCTACCACGCGGTGCTTCTCAAGCAAGAGGGTTTAACCTGACAGCCAGGCCTCCTGAGGACAGGGTAGCTCACATATATGCTCCTCTCCTGCCCAGGACTGCTCCTTGCATGGGCTTTTGAAACCCCAAAGCCCACCCACAGTGACACACTTCCTCCAGCAAGGCCACACTTCCTAATCCTTCTCAAACTGTGCCACCCTCTGGTGACTAAGCATTCAAATATATAAGCCTAAGGAGGCTATTCGTATTCAAACCATCAACAAAGAGCCTAGAGATGACCCAACAGTAGTGTGCAGTAGCACACAGCTGTACCCTAGGGAGAAAACACAGGCCACCCAGGATACATGAGCCCAGCATGAGTCTGCAGTGAGGTATCTCTGGGGATCCTGGTGTTTGGGATGACAATAGGACACAGCCAAGGTTGGGTGTCCAGAAGGGAGCTCAGGTCCCTGAGAGAGAGAGCAGCAGGCTGTTAAATGCTGGTTCACCCTCTAGCCCCAGGCATTCTCTTTTTATCCCCCACTCAAAGGTGGGACTTCCAAGCATACAAAGGCCTCCTGCCTGCAGCAGGGGGTCTCTGGTGTCAGGTTGGGCTCAGTGCCTGCCACACCCCAGTGAGGACTCACAGGGCTAACTACCTCTGCCTCCCACCCTACCTGTACTTGGGTAATAGGAAGCCCTTGACTAAATTAGAGGGATTTTAGGCATTCACACAAGGTAAGGGACAGGAAAAGAACCTCAAAACTATGTCAGATAAGCCACTCTGTTTTCCCTCTCAGAAATGTAGCAGAATGTTCAGGTACAGAGCTGCGCGATGCTGCTTAAGTGTGGGGCTGCTCAAGTAGCAGGATGCTCCTTCCTTCCCCGCTGCCCTTCTTTCTCAAAGTGAATGATGATTGGCTACTTGATTTCTCTTGTTTTTATTCAAATACACCTTCCAACCTGAGACTGGGTAGTTACTGGCAGGACAAATAAGCATGGCACTTATTTTATGATGGCAAATCTATCATATAAGTATAAAACGTCCTTGCTATTTTGTATTGAAGCTGGGCACCTGCTTATGCTGGAAGGTTTCCCAAGAGCCAGGGGTGCTGGTCTCACTCTTGGGGAGAGGACTGGAGTCCTTGAGGCTGTCTTATCTACTGGCTTCCCTAAACTGACTCGCCTGATGATGGTGGAGGGGAGAGTGGAGGGAGGCATACAGCACATTCCAAAGGGAGCTTACGTGAGAGCCAGTTCCTGAAGGGATGTGCCAGGTTTAAATACACACTGTATCTGCAATGTGAATGTGTGACCCAGGTCTTTCTGTGGAGTACAAAGGTTTTCATGAAAAAAGATGGGTATATGGACCTTTTTAAAACATAAAGCTGAATGATGGCTTGGGATTCACAACTTTCTTTAAGGAATACTAATTTCCTTCCTTCTGAGGAGAGAGCCCTCACAGAGCCTGCACTTCCTGGTCCACCTTGAGGGTCCAGAAAAATCAAATCAATCCTCCTCAATAGGGATGAGCAAGGCTTTGAATCCAGTTTCTTCTCTCTCTCTCTCTCTCCCTCCCTCTCTCTCTCTCTCTCTCATCTTATTGAAGGGAAACAGGTTGGACACAGTTTGTTTTTAAATGATGGGTGGAGCTGTCCCCCTTGTATGAAGGGTCACCCTGAGATGTGGTGACACTGCCTCATGGCACAGGTCCCTGGGGGTGGGTGGATGGGCTTGGTGGGAACCATTGTTCTGATTACAGGAATCTGCTGAGACCCTCATGGAAACCATTTGGAATCCCAAGTGAGAATTCTGTTCATTAAAACGCATTCTCAGCCACGTGTCTGATCCAGAGGAGGGGACCATGGTAGATTCCTCCTTGAGGTTTCATTTTGAGCCATCAGCTTACAACTGCTCTCTGCATGCTAGGACTTCAGCAAGCAAAGAAAAGTGTGCATTTGGGAGGCACGCATACACACATATGCATGCATGCACATGTACGCACACACATATACATACACCCCCTAATCCCAGCACTCAGGGGACTGGGGCAGGAGGATGACAAGGTCTAGATCAGCCTGGGCTTTATAGGCTACAAGTTGAGACTCTTGTTCTCAGAGACAGAAAAAGAAAGATGCCTCAGGAAATAGATTAAGACAGAATTTTCAGGAAAAAAAAAACCCTAAGAATTATTTTGAAGTATTCTATGTAATAAGTGTCACTATTCAGTCAGGTTTAATGCTTGTTCTGATTTTGAATCAGAAACAAACCTGTATTCTGCAGGCAAACCTTTCTCTCCCCTCTGGCATATTTCTACTTTAGTCGAACTTGTTTCTCCAACCTCTGCCAGCCACTGCTTGGTGGTTCTGCCTGACTCAGAATGTGCAGCAGCTCAGCCCTTTCTGCACATCCACCTGCCTCACATGGGCACCGCAAGGCAGGACTGGCTCTTGGGTGCCCTCCTGAGGGCTCACAGCTGGTACTTGTATCCAGTTGTGTCCTATAAATGTACCACAGATTTGTGACCCTTCACCATTCAGTGAGTTACAGTGGAAAGGGCGCAGGGCAGCTCAGATGCCCAGCATGCTTTGTACTCAGTATTCCACCAAAGCCTGCATTCCACCTTCACGTGTTCCTCCCTGAGGTTTGCACCTGAACACTGTGGTGTCCTCTGAACCCCACGGTGCTTCTTGGAGGCTTCTGTGCCGAGGGTACATGGTCTAGAGGCTCCTTCACTCCACCTAGCAGGGGCTGTCGCCTCTCCACTGTCTGCCCCATCATTCACTCACTCCCTCGTTCATTTACTTGCTCACACACTGACATATTCACCCACCAACTCATAAACACATGCACTCATTCATTCTCTCACTAGTCGGCTCTGTTCCTTACTGGTTCGTTCTTCACTCACTTATTCAGTCACCCACCATACGATGACAAAGGCACACTGTGACTAATGGGCCCCCAGAGCCACAGAGGAGACGCACAGAGACAGGCTATGCAGCGAGTGTGTTGGGAATGCCATAGGCAGTCTTCACCTAGTGCCATGTGCAACTGGAGCCTTGAGAATCCAGACAGGAGAGGTGCCATGACTCAGGTGAATGACAGGGAAGGAGGACGCCTGGGGTCAGGGGGATGAGGATGGCTGGGCAGCAAGGGATCCTAGCCTGATCGGGGATGTGGGGACTGATACTTGAGGCCTCAAGTGTCTATGGGATTGGACATATCCTCAGGTTGGCCTTGACTAGACCTGAAAAATTTCAAATCTGACCCTTTTCTTTGGTGAAAGGAATAATTTAAATAAGAAGAGGTAAATAATTTATTTTGATGCCAGAGATTCAGCAGAAGGTCTACATATGAGCCCATGACCTAAAATTTTAATACCTAACTCCAGTGTAATTGAAAAGGCATTAGTATGTTTTGTCTTTTAGGGATGTCAAGTCTAAAATGGCTATTTTCCCACTTAAAACCAAGAGCCCCCCTCTCCTCTTCCTCCCTTACCTACACCAGGCACATCTTTCAGCCCTGACCAGCTGTCCCATGGTGGTGAGTGAGTCCTCATCTTGGGTTCCCACCATTCCACACATATCCAAGCCTACTCCCTGACACAGGGGCTCCCCCTTTGGCTGATGCTGTCCCCGTCTTCTCACTCCTCTCCTTTTCTTCCTCTGTAGGCTCCTTAAACAAAATGCATGTTCTGAAGTCTTCTACCATGGAGAGGTATGTTTGATAGCACGCACTGTCTTCACATGTCCTTTAGATCAGGCCACAGCTTGCTGAAACAGTGATGCCCTTTAACTTCTTTTACATCATCAGGCAGAGCAATAAGCTAGTTTGCCTGAGTCTCCAGCAGCCATAACTCACTTGGTAGGGTTGATCACCAGTATACCTGCCTATTTGCCCAAGAGCCCAGCAACGATGCCTGCAGGCTGGGCTGTACACCTGCACAGCACCAAGCTAGTAGTTTAGGAAAGCCAGGTGTGCTGTGCCATCCCATAGCACCTTCATCCCTTAGGCTCTAGGAAGAAATTTAACTGCAATCCACTAACTTTCACTATGGTGTTTAACGTTAGGACACAGTTCAAGGTCGCAGAAATTTCCAGTTTTAGCTACAAGAGGCAGACGTTCTACCGACAGACATATCTTTCATACAGGACCCCAAAACCTCTCAAGGCCACAGGGATATCTGGCCCTTTCCCATAGCCAAATGCAAAGAGATATATGGAGCAATTGGCTGAAACTTCACAGCCTCTATTCAGGGCAGAACAAGCCAGCTTTCTGTTTGTAGCATGGCTGGGATGTGCACAGGGTTAGGGCATGCTGAGAGCCTTTTATTGTACTGTGTGTGGTGCGCACAGGAGTGGGCTGGTCACAAAGACTGAGGGCAGTTTAGTCACACTCCCAAGCCACATGGTCTGTCATGCTGCCTGCTGGAAGCACAGCTCATTGGCCAGGGCTGAAAAAGCTGACACACAGGGACTTCCTGCATTAACCTGTGTTAGAACCTGAGGTGGCGTGCTCCCCCACAGGCGGAAGCCTACTTCTACTACAAACACTCACCATCTTATGAGAGCACCAATAGGAGAAGGAAGAGAAAAGAAAGGGAAGGGAAGGGAAAGAAAGGGGAGTGGAGGGGCAGGGGAAAGGTGGGAGAACAGAAAGCCATGCTATGAGACAAATACAGACCAGAAACAGTAGATACAACTTCATACAGGCATGGATCCAATAACAGCTCCTTAGATGAAACAGCATTTAACCCATGTGGTCATTGCTGAGAGCATCTCCATGGAGGTGACTAATTTCCAACGTATCTCACCCACAGGTAAGTGCCATGACTTGAGTGTCTGTGAGCCAGTGGCAACTCAAAGCACTGGTCTGTGACAAGTGTGCCCAGAAGGCAGACACCACCAACTCTTTTACTAAAAAGTTTACCTTTAAGGCAGTCCCTGCCCTGACTCAGGCTTGCTCCTCCTCCTCATGGCAGCCCGAACCAAGCTAAGCAGCAACTAGTCTGTATTTACAACCACACTCTGGGGTGGCACCGCCCAGGAGACAGCGGCTTCCAAAGTTCATGTCATGGTCAAGGAACCCAGGTGCCTTTTCAAGGACACAGCTAGCTAATGCAGAGTAAGGTTTCTCTCCACCCTGCACTGTGCACTGTGGACTACATGGTGCTTTCTTCACTCCTAAGAAGCACTTAGAGGGTTTCTGCTTCGATGAAATTATAACACTCAGTTAAGGGGTATCAACCTCACTGTCTGCAAAGACTATCCTAGGATCTTGATAAAATTCAAAGGATAAAATAAATTAGACAGGGCAACTTCACTCTTTAGAGATATGTAATTTACTGTCGAGGAATTCAAACATGGCTATGCCATGGAGCAGTGCTTCAGTTGAGGTAGGCAACTAACTGCATGTATAATGACCATTACAAGGATTTGAGTAATTAGAGGTGTCACAGCCAGCTTGTGTAAATACATTCTATGCTAATTTCACAATGACATAATCACCCAAGGATGTATTTCTCAGGATGAATCCTTATCAAGCAACTACTATGGTTGTATTGCGTGTGTGTGTGTGTCTCTCTGTGTGTGTGCGCACACGTGTCTATATATGGGTATATATCGAGTCATATATCCATAAATAATATTTTGAAAAATAAACTTTTTATAAAATGTTAGTATCCTGGCATCATGACAAGAATAATGGGGTTCATGTACCAGGGAAAGTGTCAGAGACACACGTGTTGACTCAGTTTACCTTCCAGGTAACCCTGATGCTCTGAGATGATGTGGGCTCCAGGTGAACTTCCTGAGGTGGGCCATCAGGAGCTGTAGGGATCAAAAACACACAGGCGGGTTATACACACCAGACATAGATTTTTTTCCCCTATTGCTAGGAAACAGGCAGAAAAAGACCAACAGTAGTCAAGTCACCCATAAAGTGGTATAACATTTATATGTAACATATGGCCCTGCTTATGTATACTTTAAAACGTTTTTTAGGAGACTCAGAATACCAAATGTAAAGGCCGAATCAAGAGTTGTGATTCTGTATTGTTTACAGAATAATGCCAGAAGAAATGTCTATGTGTGTACACTTCAGATGCAATCTTTAAACATCTTTCCTATATGAAGTGTGAAGGGATTCTGAGGGATGACTCTAAATGACAGGCAAGGCTGCATATTGGGATCCAAGAAGTAAAGAATATACTATAGGCTTCTGACTCACAGGAAGAGCTTAGGAGGTTGCTATGGCCCATGGAAAGGAGTGTGCTCTGCAGCTCAGACCCAGGGACTCCCAGGGTAAGGATAAATTGAGGAAAGTAGCTCCAAGAAGAAGTGAATTGCATGGTTACAGTTTTTAGGAGACGTGGAGACAGTGAGGGAGGGGTAAAGTGTCACTGGCTGGATGTGGGTGGGCAGAGACTCTGCAGAAGTGGGGACAGAGGGAGCCCTATACCCACTGCTAAGGGTGTCAACAAGTCCAGAGGCTGTGCAAGTCAGTTTCAAGGATTCCTACAAAACTAAAAGCAATCCTACCATTTGATCCAGCTACCCCAGTCCTGGGTGTTTACCCAACAGACACCAAGTTACTACATCATACAGACATTTGTCCATCCATGTTTATCGTATCACTGTTCATGATAGGTCAGTATGGAACCAACCTAGGTGCCAATCAACAGAGGGATGGATCAAGATAATGTGGTCTAGATACACAGTGGTAATCTACTCAGCCATACAGAGAACAAAGCAAGGAGGGAGTGGAAGCCACTAGGGTTGATCACATTCAGCAAATGTATTCTATCTCAGAAAGACATGCATATATGACATGAAAATAGAAACAAAACTGTCTCAGAGACAAAGGGGATGAATGGGAGGGGCAGGGGGAAAGGAGGGTGGGGCAGGTGGGCTAAAAGGACACAGTGGCATGAAAATGGCTGTGTATAGCCCTGTTTAATAAAACAACACAAAGGGGAGACAAGAAAGGGATGGATCTCGAGCTGCCCGTCAATGAGAAGAAAGGAGGCAGACAGCTGCCATGCAATGGGGGATAGAAAGCACAGCGGAGTTCCACAGGGCAGGGCTTGTGGGAGGGAGAAAGGATGCTGGCAGCAACGCCAAGTGATGAAGACTAGAAAACAGGGCTCACTATAGTTTAGTGCTATGCATCTGAGGGCAAGTGGGGCTCCTCCAAGTCCAAGTACTGCAGAGAGGAGGGACTTCAGCCCATGGCCTGATTTTCCAACTCACACCTCATCCCCAGTCTTGTTCACGCCTTCCGTGAAATCTACCACCAAGCTTGCCCTCTGCTTTCTCTATCATCATCAGGTCCCCCTTAACCAGGCCCCCTGCTGTAGTTTGGCCTCAAAAGCTATCCTACTTCCTATTATGTTAATTAATTAAAAGTGGCATGGCTCTAATGCTCTCCAAAGCTCCCATCTATCCTAGTTACTGACCACTCCCTGGATGGGGGTGGGTGGAGCCCCTCTCTTTTTTATGTCATGGTCTCCTGTTCATTTATGTCTTTCCCATGTCCTGTGCCTTAGCAGAATCACAGCACGCAGACCCTAGCAGCTCCGAGCCTTTGTCCTTGAACTTTAACTTCCCTCCATCAAATTCTGCTGTAGTGGCATCTTGCTTTGTGAGTGAACTTGAAGTGGTGGCCATGCCCTTTGGTCTGAGGTGCAGATGTGACCCATTATAAGGTAGAGGAGGGGCTGGCTTATGCTCTCTTGGGTTGAAGGGCAGAGACCGCATCTTCTGGAGCAGGAAGACCACGGTGGTCATTTACTCTTATGTGTGTAAGTGCGTCCCTAATAAATACCTATTTATCATTTATCCTGGGTCTGGTGGACTCATTTAAACCCTGCCTTCATTCTGCCCTCGCCTGGGAGACTCTAGAGGTATTATTCCCACCTGGGTGCAAACCAGACCCTAGATCCAAGTCTTTCATGTCTTTAGTCTCCCAGGGTCTCTTAGGAGCCGAGTCTGGAGGGAGTCTCTTCCTGGCAGGGGAAGAGAATTTTGCAAATGTGAAAACAGAGTCCCCTCCTGCTGCATACCTGGGCCACTGCATACCCTTGGGTTTTCTGATCCACTGGTAAAAAGGTTCTCCTAGCGTCAAAGTTACTTCCCAGCATCCAGCCACTGGGACCTTCAATGACAGAGCTCTGCATCTGATTTCTGCAAATCAAACACTCCACATGGGAAACTATGTCAGATCGGATAAAAACCTGTGGAACAGATTTCTTCTCAACAGTTGTAGAAAAGCAAGCATATGGCTCCTCTATCAGAATCATTCTTTTTTTTTTTAAAGATATTTATGTTTACTGTTTTAAATTATGTGCATGTCTGTGGGTGTGTATACATAAATGGGGTGCCCACAGAGGTTGGAGTCAGAGGTGACTTTGAGTCACCTGACATTGATGCTCTGAGCTAAATTTGGGACCTCTGCAAGAACAACATGTGCTCTTAATTGTTGAACCATCATCTCTTTAGACTTCCTCAATATTATTCTGGCAAAACTTTTGGACTGACCTTGTCAACTCTAACAAATGTCTCTACTTATTCTCTTGAATTCTCCTTTTTTTTTTTCTAAAAGTTACAGAGGGGACTAACTGCTGTTTCTGCAACATCATGAGAAAGCCATGTTAGTCATAAAAAGAATTTTAAAAAAGATGAAGACCCTAAAAGAGACCAACTTTGTCCCCTGGAGAAGGGGAAAGGGTCACCATCCCCCAAGCAAATTGTGAACATGGGAAGAGGGGGGAGGAAGCTACGAGAGTGAGAAGGGAAGAAAAGGAAGGATGCAGAGGTCATGAGGAAGCAGAAATTTTGAGTCAGGTGTAGATTAGAAGAAAGGACATATGACAGGTAGGATTTTAGTTGGGGGGGTGGTAGAGGAGGAAGGGAGGGAGAAGGGAACTGGGATCGTCATGTAATTCAATCTTGTTTGTAATTCAAATATATAAAAAACTAAAAAAAAAAAGATAGTTTGGCAATTTCCTACAAATTAAATATGCTGGTACCACAGCCCAGCAGTCACATCCCTCGTTTTTACATGTGAGCTGAAAGCATCTGTTCATTTGTCCACATAAAAACCTGCACGTGGATGTTTACAATGGTTTTATTCATAAAACCCACACCGGAGATGTTTTTCAGTAGATAATGGATGGATAAAACTAGTATCCCAGATAATGGAACTTCATTCAGCACTAAGGATAAATGAGCTGCTGTTAACAACCAGCCAAAATGCTCATCTGGAATGATTCCGTAGAACTCAGGAGCACTCCCATGCTTCAGACCCCAACAGCCATGCAGGACAGCCCACGGCCTCTCACTATTTTTGTGTCTACCAGATTTCCACACAAGTACCCAAGGAAGACATGTGACAGAACAAGGCACAGGAGGGCATCGTAGGCCGTGAGTAAAGACCTCCTTCATTACAATGCGCCCTTGCGAGTGCAGCAGGTTATGTTCCAGCCATACACCCTCACCTCTTACTGTCATTAACTTAGGGGTCCTGGGAACTGCACCCAGGGCACTGCACATGCCAGGTAAGTAAGTGCTCTACCATTGAGTTACCTCTCCAGGTTCCCTTTTACTTTTACTGAAATTATTGACTTGGGCTGGGTAACTATGACCCTGGAGTTTGGGAGATGGAGGCAGAGGGATTGCTGTGAGCTTGAGGCTTTGGCTACAGAATGAGACTGTTTCAAACAATACATTTTTATTGGCCAAATTAACTGCCAAGGAGTGACAACAGTGAACACTTGACTACATTAATGCATCCTCTGCACCTTTCACTTAACAGACTCCAGGCCTCTATGGAGAACTGTCTGCCCACCTTTCTCTATGTGACTCAAACTGTCCATATGTTAGAAAGAAAGTAGGCCAGTTTCTGTTGCTATGACAAAATACTCCAGACCGAGTATTTATAAAAGAAATGGTTATTTATTTATTTATTTATTTATTTATTTATTTATTTTTCTTTTAAAAATCAAAGGTAGTCAGCCTGCAGGGACTTCTATTCCCCAAACCCTTCTCCTTCTTCTTTGTACTGATTACCAATCACATCAGACTGAGAAGCCAATTCCCACCAGTGGAATGAGACAGTCACCAGCTACATCCAGGATGGAAGACAGAGGCTATCCTGGCCCTGGTGTGCTTGCTAGCCTTGTTTGGGTTCCAGAGTGCCCTTTCTGCAAAAACAAATCCCCTTGCTGGGTTGCTTTTGCATTGTCCATGTGTTTCTTTGTTCAACACAAAGATTATTCTTTGTTTCTAACAATTTATGAAGTTATGCATTTAAACATTTTAATGTAATTTTGTCTGATTGTTTTCCCTGCATGTATGTCTGTGTGCTACATGCTTGGTGCCTAAAGAGGTCAGAGAGGTCATTGGATCCCTTGGAACTAGGATTACAGCCAGTTGAGAGCAACTGTGGGTATTGGGAATAGAACTTGGTTCTCTGGAAGGCAGCCAGCGCTCTTAACCACTATCACTCCAGTCCTGAAGGTGTTTTTCAGCTCATACTTTTGGATCCTGACAGTCCAAGATCAGACAGGTTTGTTTAAGTTTCTAGTAAGGGCCACTCTAGAACCTGTCACAGACAGTGGTCATGTATATGTGGAGTGACCTCACTTAATAATAACCTCTTCCCACCAAGAACTAACTCCCTTGGTGAGACCACTGTTAGTGTCCTCAAGTCAGGAAGATACAGACAGACAGGCATGACTATAAGTCATAGGACGATTAATTCGGGGACCCAGCAACCGAGAAAGTCCCTTGGACTGCCCCTGACCATGCCAAGGACTGTACAACTTCCTTCCAACAGACAAAGAAAATCAGTTACCTAGGACAGACAAAGAAAGATCTGCCCTTTTCAGAGAAACTTTCCCTTCTAGTTTGTAATATAAAACTCCCTGGGACCTCCCCTAGAAAACCAGGGTCTTTTGAGCCACATGCTTGCTGGAGCTCACTCCCACTCAGTAGAGTGCACTCAAGGTTCTCACTCTCTTTATAAATAAACAAATATGTTTACTCCTCTGAGTCTTGCTCAGTTCTGTCCCCAAGACACAATTTGTACATCACATCATGAGAGGGCCTCATCCGTCCCCCCTAGTAACACCTTCTAAGAATTGGAAGGTAGTCTCCCTCACCAGGCTTGGGGGGGCTCCTTCATAATCAGTAGCCTCTAAAACCAGGAACTGAAGCTTCAGACTGATGACTGCTCTAAAGAATGGGATCTCCAGTCTGCAGGCCCGGGTGGAGACACAATGTTCTGAACTGCCCAAAAGGTCATAAGATTATTATCTAGCAGGAGGAAACTTTCTGGTAAAGAACAAAAGCACACACTGTGCCCCTCCCATAATGGAATCCAAATGAATCTGTCAATCACCTCAACACCCCCCACCCCCCAAAAAAAGCCATTCAGGAAAAGCAGCTTGTTCTAGAAGCTAGAAATATAAAACTTGCATAAGGCACATGCTGGTACAATGGTCTCTCTGGTCCTTGTTCATTCTTAGGCTTTAAGAGTGCCTCACTTTAATACAAAGTAGTACCTATCACCTATAAGAGGCCAGTGTTTTGTCTGAATTTCTCTAGTGGAGAGCAGAAGGACAAGGGAATTGAATGGAGGCCAGAGAGAGATCTCAGCGACACATGGCTACCTTGCAGTAGGTCCACTTCTTAATGGTGGAGCCATCTCTCAACACTGTCATTCCAGTGCATGGCTTTTTGGAGGATAAGCTGCATCCAAACCACACTATGGCCATATGACTAGCAGACACCATATCCAAGCTGACAGCTAGTAAGGAAAGCAGTCAGCTCTGTGCACAGGGGATTGGCCAAACTCACAGTGAGCTTCCACATGTAATCTTCCCCAAGGCCAGACCTGACTGCAGTCTTGTGAGGCTCTAAGTGGAGGACTCAGCTGAAGAAACTGTAAGAAAGTGTGTGTGTGTGTGTGTGTGTGTGTGTGTGTGTGTGTGTGTGTGTGTGTAAACATGCATGCCTGTCTGTGTTGTATGTTTAAAGACCTTATTATAGAAGGCTGGTATGATGGCTTAATGCATAATAGGTGCTTGCTGCTAAGCCTAAAGATCTGAGTTTGATCCATGGAACATCCAGAGAACTGACTCCTACAGGT